>NC_060185.1:98380844-98398344 GCF_021184085.1 Oncorhynchus gorbuscha | reverse complement strand
CTTCTGCAAACAGTTGGTGGTTAACCTCTCTTGGGTAGGGGGCAGTATTTTCACATCCGGATGAAAAGTGTGCCCAAAAAAAACAGCCTGTCACTCAGGCCCAGAAGCTAGGATCTGCATATAATCGGTAGTTTTGGATAGAAAACACTCTAAAGTTTCTAAAACTGTTAACATTTTGTCTGTGAGTATAACAGAACTGATATGGCAGGCGAAACCCCGAGGACAACACCCCCCCAAAAAAATCAGCCTACCACTGTTTCCAATGGCTGTCACTTTTATTATAAGGCAAAATCTTCCCAGATTGCAGTTCCTAGGGCTTCCACTAGATGTCAACAGCCTTTAGAAAGAGTTTCAGGCTGTTTTTTTTTAAATCGAGTCAGAAATTTAAGTTTTTCTAGGTGGCTCCCATTTTGGCTGTAGTGTTTCCAAGGGCGTGGAAGAGAGCGCGTTCTTTGGTATTTTTCTCCGGTAAAGACAATAACATTTGTCACAATAGTCCATAATCACAAAGAGTCTCAGATTCCCAAACACACTGTGCCGAACACAATTGCCAGTGTACTGAAACACAATTCTGATACAAAAAAAATCACTATTTGGTCTTTTGACTAATCAGATCAGTTCTGAAAAAATATTTACATTTACATTACATTTAAGTCATTTAGCAGACGCTCTTATCCAGAGCGACTTACAATATTTGATGGGTTTAAGACCGAATAGTGGGAAGAATTTCAAAATTGGACTTCCTGCATACACGCAGCCAGTGTGGCTCAGCATAAGACCACACAGGAGGTGAGGGCTTATAATAATGGCCAGAATGGAGCAAAGTGGGGCCTCCCACTCCTCTTTCTTTTCTGGTTAGAGCCTGTTTGTGCTGTTCTGTGAAGGGAGTAGTTCACAGCAGTGTATGAGATATTCAGTTTCTTGGCAATTTCTCACATGGAATATCCTTCATTTCTCAGAACAAGAATAGACTGGTGAGTTTGAGAAGAACGTTCTTTGTTTCTAGCCATTTTGAGCCTGTAATTGAATGCACAAATGCTGTTACTCAATTAGTCAAAAGAAGGCGAGTTGTATTGCTTCTTTAATCAGCACCACAGTTTTCTGCTGTGAACATTAGCCTTTTAAGATGATAAACTTGGATTAGTTAACTCAACGTGCCATTGGAACACAGGAGTGATGGTTGCTGATAATGGGCCTCTGTACACCTATGTAGATATTCCATTAAAAATCAGCCATTTCCAGCTACAATAGTCATTTACAAGATTAACAATGTCTACACTGTATTTCTGATCAATTTGATGTTATTTTAATGGACAAAAAAATGTGCTTTCTTTCAAATACAAGGACATTTTTAAGTGACCCCAAACTTTTCAATGGTAGTGTACATTGGTACATTAAGTACCAGTCAAACGTTTGGGGACACATTCTCATTCAAGGGTTTTTCTTTATTTCTACTATTTTCTACATTGTAGAATAATAGTGAAGTCATCAAAACTATGAAATAACACATATGGAATCACGTAGTACCAAAAACGTTTTAAACAAATCAAAAGATATTTTATATTTGAGATTTTTCAATGTAGCCACCCTTTGCCTTGATGACAGCTTTGCACACTCGTGGCATTCTCTCAACCAGCTTCATGAGGTAGTCACCAGGAATGCATGTCAATTAACAGGCGTCCCTTGTTAAAAGTTCATTTGTGGAATTTCTTGCCTTCTTAATGCGTTTGATACACAAGTATTCACATCCTTTGCTGTGACTGAGCTCAGGTGCATCCAATTTCCTTTGATCATCCTTGAGGTGTCACAACAACTTGATTTGAGTCCACCTGTGGCATATTCAAGTCTATATAAAGGTCCCACAGTTGACAGAGCAGGAACTATACCATGAAGACCAAGAAACTGTCCGCAGATCTCTGATATATAATTCGATGAGGCATATAACGGTGTAAAAACATTTCTAGAGCGTTGAAGGTTTCCACAGTGGTCTCAGTCATTGAGAAATTGAAAAAATATGGAACTACCAAAACGATGTGAAACTATTACATTTTAGGGAATACCCAGATGTCCTGTATCTTACTCTAACATAAATCTGATAGCAGGCCTGTATCACGTTTCAGGGAATACCCAGATGCAGACAGTGTCGAAGTAACAAAAGTTTATTACTAAAACAGGGTTCAGGCAAAACGACAGGTCAAAGGCAGGCAGAGGTCAGTAATCCAGACCAGAGTCCATAAGGTACAGAACGGCAGGCAGTCTCAGGGTCAGGGCAGGCAGAGGTCAGTAATCCAGACCAGAGTCCATAAGGTACAGAACGGCAGGCAGTCTCAGGGTCAGGGCAGGCAGAGGTCAGTAATCCAGACCAGAGTCCATAAGGTACAGAATGGCAGGTAGTCTCAGGGTCAGGGCAGGCAGAATGGTCAAAACTGGGAAAACAGACAGGCGCAAGGGGGAAAACACTGGTAGACTTGATGAACAAAACTAACTGGCAACAGACAACCAGAGAACACAGGTATAAATACACAGGGGATAAATGGGGAAGATGGGAGACACCTGGTGGGGGGTGGAGACAAGCACAAAGACAGGTGAAACAGATCAGGGTGTGACACCTGGTGGGGGGGTGGAGACAAGCACAAAGACAGGTGAAACAGATCAGGGTGTGACACCTGGAGGGGGGTGGAGGGGGGTGGAGACAATCACAAAGACAGGTGAAACAGATCAGGGTGTGACACCTGGAGGGGGTTGGAGACAGGTGAAACAGATCAGGGTGTGACACCTGGAGGGGGGTGGAGACAGGTGAAACAGATCAGGGTGTGTGACACCTGGAGGGGGGTGGAGACAATCACAAACACAGGTGAAACAGATCAGCGTGTGACACAGACTCTGCAAACAGGCAAGAAGGACCTTGGTCAGGGAGGTGACCAAGAACCCAATGACCACTCTAACGCAACTAAAGAGTTCATTGGTCGAGATGGGAGAATCTTCCAGACGGCACAACAGTCTCTACAGCAATTCTTCGATCTGGGCTTTATGGGAGAGTGGCCAGAAGGAAGCCACTCCTGAGAAAAAGACACCTAAGGTTTGCAAAAAGGGATGTGAAAGACTGAGATCAAAAGATTCTGATGAGTCAAAATGTTTTCTTTGGCCTGAATGCAAAGCGCTACGTCTGCAGAAAACCAGTCACAGCTCATCACCTGTCTAACACCATCCCTACCATGAAGCATGGTGGTGGCAGCATCATACTATGGAAATGCTTTTCAGTGGCAAGGACTGGGAGACTGGTAAGGATGGAGGAGACAATGAATGGAGCCAAATACAGGCAAATCATTGTGAACCTGCTTCAGAGTGCAAATGACCTTAGACTGGGGCAAAGATTTACCTTCCACCGGGACAATGACTCCGAGCATTCAGCCAAACCTACACTGGAATGGCTTCAGAACAAGAGTGAGTGGCCCTGCCAAAGCCTAAACGTGAAACCCATTGAAAATCTGTGGAAAGACTTGAAGATTACTGTTCACTGCCACTCCCCATCTAATTTAACAGAGCTTGACAAAATCTGCAAGGAAGAATGTCAGAAAATCACTAGATGTGCAAAGCTGATACAGACATACCCAAGACGACTCAAAGCTGATACAGACATACCCAAGACGACTCAAAGCTGATCCAGACATACCCAAGACGACTCAGAGCTGATCCAGACATACCCAAGACGACTCAGAGCTGATACAGACATACCCAAGACGACTCAGAGCTGATACAGACATACCCAAGACGACTCAGAGCTGATACAGACATACCCAAGACGACTCAAAGCTGATACAGACATACCCAAGACGACTCAAAGCTGATCCAGACATACCCAAGACGACTCAGAGCTGATACAGACATACCCAAGACGACTCAGAGCTGATACAGACATACCCAAGACGACTCAGAGCTGATACAGACATACCCAAGACGACTCAGAGCTGATACAGACATACCCAAGACGACTCAGAGCTGATACAGACATACCCAAGACGACTCAGAGCTGATACAGACATACCCAAGACGACTCAGAGCTGATCCAGACATACCCAAGACGACTCAGAGCTGATACAGTCATACCCAAGACGACTCAGAGCTGATACAGACATACCCAAGACGACTCAGAGCTGATACAGTCATACCCAAGACGACTCAGAGCTGATACAGACATACCCAAGACGACTCAGAGCTGATCCAGACATACCCAACACGACTCAGAGCTGATACAGACATACCCAAGACGACTCAGAGCTGATCCAGACATACCCAAGACGACTCAGAGCTGATACAGACATACCCAAGACGACTCAGAGCTGATACAGACATACCCAAGACGACTCAGAGCTGATACAGACATACCCAAGACGACTCAGAGCTGATACAGACATACCCAAGACGACTCAGAGCTGATACAGACATACCCAAGACGACTCAGAGCTGATACAGACATACCCAAGACGACTCAGAGCTGATACAGACATACCCAAGACGACTCAGAGCTGATCCAGACATACCCAAGACGACTCAGAGCTGATACAGTCATACCCAAGACGACTCAGAGCTGATACAGACATACCCAAGACGACTCAGAGCTGATACAGACATACCCAAGACGACTCAGAGCTGATACAGACATACCCAAGACGACTCAGAGCTGATACAGACATACCCAAGACGACTCAGAGCTGATACAGACATACCCAAGACGACTCAGAGCTGATACAGACATACCCAAGACGACTCAGAGCTGATACAGTCATACCCAAGACGACTCAGAGCTGATACAGACATACCCAAGACGACTCAGAGCTGATACAGACATACCCAAGACGACTCAGAGCTGATACAGATCCAGAGCTGATACAGACATACCCAAGACGACTCAGAGCTGATACAGTCATACCCAAGACGACTCAGAGCTGATCCAGACATACCCAAGATGACTCAGAGCTGATCCAGACATACCCAAGATGACTCAGAGCTGATACAGACATACCCAAGACGACTCAGAGCTGATACAGACATACCCAAGACATTTACATTTACATTACATTTAAGTCATTTAGCAGACGCTCTTATCCAGAGCGACTTACAAATTGGTGCATTCACCTTATGACATCCAGTGGAACAGCCACTTTACAATAGTGCATCTACATATTTTAAGGGGGGTGAGAAGGATTACTTTATCCTATCCTAGGTATTCCTTAAAGAGGTGGGGTTTCAGGTGTCTCCGGAAGGTGGTGATTGATTCCGCTGTCCTGGCGTCGTGAGGGAGTTTGTTCCACCATTGGGGAGCCAGAGCAGCGAACAGTTTTGACTGGGCTGAGCGGGAACTGTACTTCCTCAGTGGTAGGGAGGCGAGCAGGCCAGAGGTGGATGAACGCAGTGCCCTTATTTGGGTGTAGGGCCTGATCAGAGCCTGGAGGTACTGAGGTGCCGTTCCCCTCACAGCTCCGTAGGCAAGCACCATGGTCTTGTAGCGGATGCGAGCTTCAACTGGAAGCCAGTGGAGAGAGTGGAGGAGCGGGGTGACGTGAGAGAACTTGGGAAGGTTGAACACCAGACGGGCTGCGGCGTTCTGGATGAGTTGTAGGGGTTTAATGGCACAGGCAGGGAGCCCAGCCAACAGCGAGTTGCAGTAATCCAGACGGGAGATGACAAGTGCCTGGATTAGGACCTGTGCCGCTTCCTGTGTGAGGCAGGGTCGTACTCTGCGGATGTTGTAGAGCATGAACCTACAGGAACGGGCCACCGCCTTGATGTTAGTTGAGAACGACAGGGTGTTGTCCAGGATCACGCCAAGGTTCTTAGCGCTCTGGGAGGAGGACACAATGGAGTTGTCAACCGTGATGGCGAGATCATGGAACGGGCAGTCCTTCCCCGGGAGGAAGAGCAGCTCCGTCTTGCCGAAGTTCAGCTTGAGGTGGTGATCCGTCATCCACACTGATATGTCTGCCAGACATGCAGAGATGCGATTCGCCACCTGGTCATCAGAAGGGGGAAAGGAGAAGATTAATTGTGTGTCGTCTGCATAGCAATGATAGGAGAGACCATGTGAGGTTATGACAGAGCCAAGTTACTTGGTGTATAGCGAGAATAGGAGAGGGCCTAGAACAGAGCCCTGGGGGACACCAGTGGTGAGAGCGCATGGTGAGGAGACAGATTCTCGCCACGCCACCTGGTAGGAGCGACCTGTCAGGTAGGACGCAATCCAAGCGTGGGCCACGCCGGAGATGCCCAACTCGGAGAGGGTGGAGAGGAGGATCTGATGGTTCACAGTATCGAAGGCAGCCGATAGGTCTAGAAGGATGAGAGCAGAGGAGAGAGAGTTAGCTTTAGCGGTGCGGAGCGCCTCCGTGATACAGAGAAGAGCAGTCTCAGTTGAATGACTAGTCTTGAAACCTGACTGATTTGGATCAAGAAGGTCATTCTGAGAGAGATAGCGGGAGACAAGACGACTCAGAGCTGATACAGACATACCCAAGACGACTCAGAGCTGATACAGACATACCCAAGATGACTCAGAGCTGATCCAGACATACCCAAGACGACTCAGAGCTGATACAGACATACCCAAGACGACTCAGAGCTGATACAGACATACCCAAGACGACTTAGAGCTGATACAGACATACCCAAGACGACTCAGAGCTGATACAGACATACCCAAGACGACTCAGAGCTGATACAGACATACCCAAGACGACTCAGAGCTGATACAGTCATACCCAAGACGACTCAGAGCTGATCCAGACATACCCAAGACGACTCAGAGCTGATACAGACATACCCAAGACGACTCAGACCTGATACAGACATACCCAAGACGACTCAGAGCTGATACAGACATACCCAAGACGACTCAGAGCTGATACAGACATACCCAAGACGACTCAGAGCTGATACAGACATACCCAAGACGACTCAAAGCTGATACAGACATACCCAAGACGACTCAGAGCTGATACAGACATACCCAAGACGACTCAAAGCTGATACAGACATACCCAAGACGACTCAAAGCTGATACAGACATACCCAAGACGACTCAAAGCAGTATTCTCTGCCAAAGGTGCTTCTACAAAGTATTGAGTCATATTTATGTAAATTAAATATTTCTGTATTTAATTTTCAATAAATGAGCACTATTTTATAAAAACATGGTTTCACTCTGTCATTATGGGGTGTGGACGAGTAAGAGAGAAAACACATCTATCCATTTTGAATTCAGGCTGTAACACAACAACATGTGGATAAGGTCAAGGGGAATGGAAACCTTCTTAAGACACTGTATCATCTATACTCTTCAATGTTTTACACATTGTCATGTGAATACTATTAACAAACATGGAAGAAGTAGCGAAATGATGACTTCACCTGACTATAAATGATTCACTTCTCAGGCCTTTACATAGGCTATCATAGAATGTAGACCAACTAAGCACTGTAAAAAAACAACAACATGTTTTTACTTTGAATATTGTTGATAAAATGTATTGACAAAGTATAAAACGTAGGTTAATATAAGTGAAGGTATGTCGGTTTAAATGGTGTTGATAGGGCTGGGCTGATAATATCCCAGCCCATTCCTAATTCCTTCTATTACAGAAGAGGAAATTATAGTGCTCCTCAAGTCACTCCATTCCATTCCGGACATTGACGGAATACACTCCTGGTTTTGGCACTCCGCTTCGCTCACTCTCCTGTACCTCTTCCACTCTCTTCCACTCCTGCATTGCTGTGGAAGCAGATGTTGATACTCTAATGCCAATTGATACTATTTACCTGTCTGTTGCAGTTATTCCTTCCCAAGGAGGATAGAAGAGAACTCATTCTACCGCTCTGCACTGCTTCTGAATTCTAAACGGAGAGCGGTTTTTGGAAAGATACGGAAACAGAGAGGAGGAGAGGAGAGAGAGAGACACGGCAAAGAGGAGAAAAGCAAGAGAGGGAAACAGCGAAGGGAGGAAGAAAGCAGAGCTGAGTGTGTTTACCACACCTGTGATGCTGCGTTGTTTCTAGCAACCAAGACGCGCTGCGGGGATACCAATGTAATGGCCAAGGTAGTGGACCCGGAGGATGCGTGCTGCTACTGCTGAGCCAACTGGACTTTGATGCAGAGGCGCTTACTAACGGAGTAAAGAGACGCCCGGAGAACAAAACAACTGGACACACATATTTGGGCTACTACTACTGCTCATTTATCCCTGCTCTTCCGGGCTACTACTACTGCTCATTTACCCCTGCTCTTTGTCTTTTGAAAGTTAAACCGGAGAAGTGCGAGCGGCTTACAGCAGAGAATGATGCCGTTACACCTGACTCCCTTTGTCCGCGGGAGATACAGCACGGCCACGTTGGTGATGCTCTGTTGGCTGTTCCTCGCTGGATTTACCTTCATTGGTGAGTTCAATGTATATTATTATCATGGCCCTGGTTCAACTTCACTGCGTTGTTCTGAAATATAAACAGCATCTGTAAAGGCCTTTATGTTCACAATCACATAACATAAAGTCATTGTGGCAATTATGGATGGTAAATGTGCTCAGTCTGAATAAATCTGACAAGTTCTTTCTGGCTGGGATTTTGTCAAACCATTAGCCTGTCCGTATTACGCAGTCGTTTGATATTTTCTACGAGGTACTGTTTTCCATCTTTCTTCATCAATTATCGGTTCAAGGTTATAGAGGAGAGGGACTCCGTTTATAAAACGATTAATCGATCTACGATGATCGGTTCGGTTCGTTCCATCTCAATTTACCAGTAAACAATCCAAGCAGTCCCGTGACATTACCGCTACATTAGTAATGCTGCTGACACGTTGTGTGTGTGTGTGTGTGTGTGTGTGTGTGTGTGTGTGTGTGTGTGTGTGTGTGTGTGTGTGTGTGTGTGTGTGTGTGTGTGTGTGTGTGTGCGTGTGCGTGTGTGTGTGTGTGTGTGACTCGTGTGTAGGCTACAGGGGTCTGATTGTTTGTCTCCTGCACCTCTCCGGTAATTTCATGACCGATTGCAAAATAACGGGACAGAACACATGCTGGCGCACGAGCCGAACCGATGTCCCGGTGCCATGAATGAAAAAGCGACACTTATAGCAGATGTATCCGTGTCGAGATGAAAGTTCAGTACCAGCACGCCGCACACTGTATCCGACATCAGTTTCTTCTTCTGAAGACATATGTGATTGTATAAGTGGTTAAACAAAACAAAACGGTGTGGTGCAGACTGAGTTAAGCCGTTTGTAAGCATAGGGGAATTTGCTATGCTGGCTGAGTGAAGCGGAGAAGCATTAGATAGCACGTTTCGTTCACCCTCTCCTCTCCTCCCCGTCCGCTCCCACCATCTCCGCTCACAACCATCTCTCATCTCCTCTTTCTGTCCTGTGCCTGGTCCTGCTATATTCAGCATTATGATGACAGTTTTACCTTGTTGTTATGGGACCTAGTTGGGCTGATGACAGGGTGATTCACAGAGGAGCTGGAGCCTACTATATCCTACTGTAATCTACTATCTCATTCTATATCCTACTGTAGTCTACTATAGCATTCTATATCATACTGTAGTCTACTATCTCATTCTATATCCTTCTATAATCTACTATAGCATTCTATATCCTACTGTAGTCTACTATAGCATTCTATATCCTACTGTAGTCTACTATAGCATTCTATATCCTACTGTAGTCTACTATAGCATCTATATCATACTGTAGTCTACTATAGCATTTTCCATCCTACTGTAGTCTACTATCTCATTCTAGATCCTACTGTAGTCTACTCTAGCATTCTATATCCTACTGTAGTCTACTTTCTCATTCTATATCCTACTGTAGTCTAGTTTCTCATTCTATATCCTACTGTAATCTACTATCTCATTCTATATCCTACTGTAGTCTACTATAGCATTATATAATCTACTGTAGTCTACAAACGCATTCTATAGCATTTTAAATCCTTCTTCAGTCTACTGTGGCCTTATTTAGTCTATTGTGGCCTTCTTTAGTCTACCATGGCCTTCTGTGGCCTTCTTTAGTCTACTGTAGCCTTCTTTAGTCTACTGTGGCCTTCTTTAGTCTACTGTAGCCTTCTTTAGTCTACTGTGGCCTTTTTTAGTCTACTGTAGCCTTGTGTAGTCTACCGTAGCCTTATGTGGCCTTCTTTAGTCTACTGTAGCCTTCTTTAGTCTACTGTAGCCTTCTTTAGTCTACTGTAGCCTTTTGTAGTCTACTGTAGCCTTATGTGGCCTTCTTTAGTCTTCTGTAGCCTTCTTTAGTCTACTGTAGCCTTCTTTAGTCTACTGTAGCCTTTTGTAGTCTACTGTAGCCTTATGTGGCCTTCTTTAGTCTACTGTAGCCTTCTGTAGTCTTCTGTGGCCTTCTTTAGTCTACTGTAGCCTTCTTTAGTCTATTGTAGCCTTCTGTAGTCTACTGTAGCCTTTTGTAGTCTACTGTAGCATGTTGTAGTCTACTGTAGCCTTCTTTAGTCTACTGTGGCCTTCTTTAGTCTACTGTAGCCTTCTGTAATCTACTGTGGCCTTCTTTAGTCTACTGTAGCCTTCTGTAGTCTACTGTATCCTTCTTTAGTCCACTGTAGCCTTCTGTAGTCTACTGTGGCCTTTTGTAGTCTACTGTAGCATTTTGTAGTCTACTGTGGCCTTCTGTAGTCTACTGTAGCCTTCTGTAGTCTACTGTGGCCTTCTGTAGTCTACTGTAGCCTTCTCTTGCCTTCTTTAGTCTACTGTAGCCTTCTTTAGTCTACTGTGGCCTTCTTTAGTCTACTGTAGCTTTTTGTAGTCTACTGTAGCCTTATGTGGCCTTCTTTAGTCTACTGTAGCCTTCTTTAGTCTACTGTAGCCTTCTTTAGTCTACTGTAGCCTTTTGTAGTCTACTGTAGCCTTATGTGGCCTTCTTTAGTCTACTGTAGCCTTCTTTAGTCTACTGTGGCCTTCTTTGGTCTACTGTAGCCTTCTGTAGTCTTCTGTGGCCTTCTTTAGTCTACTGTAGCCTTCTTTAGTCTACTGTGGCCTTCTTTAGTCTACTGTAGCATTCTTTAGTATACTGTAGCCTTCTTTAGTCTACTGTAGCCTTCTTTAGTCTACTGTGGCCTTCTTTAGTCTACTGTAGCCTTCTGTAATCTACTGTAGCCTTCTTTAGTCTACTGTAGCATTCTGTAGTCTACTGTGGCCTTTTGTAGTCTACTGTAGCATTTTGTAGTCTACTGTGGCCTTTTGTAGTCTACTGTAGCCTTCTGTAATCTACTGTAGCCTTCTGTAATCTACTGTAGCCTTCTGTAGTCTACTGTAGCCTTCTGTAGTCTACTGTGGCCTTCTTTAGTCTACTGCAGCCTTCTTTAGTCTACTGTAGCCTTCTTTAGTCTACTGTGGCCTTCTTTAGTCTACTGTATCCTTCTTTAGTCTACTGTAGCCTTTTGTAGTCTACTGTAGCCTTCTGTAATCTATTGTAGCCTTCTGTAATCTACTGTAGTCTTCTGTAGCCTACTGTAATCTACTGTAGCCTACTGTAATCTACTGTAGCCTTCTGTAATCTACTGTAGGCTTCTGTAGCCTACTGTAATCTACTGTAGCCTACTGTAATCTACTGTGGTCTTCTATAGTCTACTGTGGTCTTCTGTAGTCTACTGTAGCCTTCTGTAATCTACTGTAGCCTTCTGTAGGCTACTGTGGTCTTCTGTAGCTACTGTAGCCTGTAGGCTTTACTCTAGTTGGCATGTAGATGTTCTTTGATGTACAAGACAATCAACACCTCAAAGGAGAAAGAGGCTGTGAAGTGTTGCAGTAGAACGGCAGACGCATGCAGTCAACGGTATGCATTATTACAATCTTATCTGGGCTACACCTTATTACCTTAAACTCTTGTTATTCATTTTCGAGGTTATATGACTTGGCAAAGAGCTTTGTAGCTCAGTTGATAGAGCACGGTGCTTTTAACGGCAGGGTTATGGGTATGATTCCTAGGACCACTAAATGTATGCACGCATGACTGTATGTTGCTTTGAATAAAAACTTCTTCTGAATGGTATATTCTATAGTTATTATGAATGAAGCATCTACACTATATTGTTCCTCCAGGGATTTTTTTTTTCTCCATAGTCATGCATGTTGTTGTCACGGATGCTGAGCTGGAGGCTCTGGTGGTGTGTGGTTGGTCACTATCCTTCAGAACGCTGTTCTTCTGCAGGAGCTGGACAGACGGCAAACACACACACACACACGCATGCACGCACGCACGCACGCACGCACGCACGCACACACACACACACACACACACACACACACACGCACACACACGCACACACATATACACACGCACACACATATACACACATATATACACACACATATACACACACACACACATATACACACATATATACACACACATACATACACACACACACACACACACACACACACACACACACACACACACACACACACACACACACACACACACACACACACACACACACACACACACACACACACACACACACACACACACTGGTTCCCCTGATGTCCAGGACAGAAGGAAGACATGCTGGTTCCCCTCATGTCCAGGACAGAAGGAAGACATGCTGGTTCCCCTCATGTCCAGGACAGAAGGAAGACATGCTGGTTCCCCTCATGTCCAGGACAGAAGGAAGACATGCTGGTTCCCCTCATGTCCAGGACAGAAGGAAGACATGCTGGTTCCCCTGATGTCCGGGACAGAAGGAAGACATGGTGGTTCCCCTGATGTCCAGGACAGAAGGAAGACATGCTGGTTCCCCTGATGTCCGGGACAGACTGCAGACATAGTGAAAGTTGTGGAAGTGCTTCTCTAGCTCCGGGACTCAGCAAATACACAAGATGTTGAATTAACCAACAGGCATTTCGCTCGCATTAATTAGTGAATAATTAGGAATAAATTAAGATTAAATAAACAGTCATGCTCCGGGGATCGTAATATTTCAAGTCTAGAGTAAATATCAATGTAGGCAGTGGCATTCACAGGACGGCTGTTTTATGATTCATAGTGTGAATGATGGGTACTGATTGTGTGTGTGTGTGTGTGTGTGTGTGTGTCTGTCTGTCTGTCTGTCTGTCTGTCTGTCTGTCTGTCTGTCTGTCTGTCTGTCTGTCTGTCTGTCTGTCTGTCTGTCTGTCTGTCTGTCTGTCTGTCTGTCTGTCTGTCTGTCTGTCTGTCTGTCTGTCTGTCTGTCTGTCTGTCTGTCTGTCTGTCTGTCTGTCTGTCTGTCTGTCTGTCTGTCTGTCTGTCTGTCTGTCTGTCTGTGTCTGTCTGTCTCTGTGTGTGTTTATTATATTGCAAGGTTACAGGGCCTTCAGAAAGTGTTCACACTCCTTGACCTTATCCACATTTTGTTGGGTTACAGGCTGAATTGAAAATGGATTCAAGTGAGATTGTTTTGTCACCGATCTACACACAATACCCTAACAATGTCAAAGTGAAATTGTAGTTTTAGAAAAAATAAATGTTACGGCAACCCCTAAATAAGTTCAGGAGTAAGAATGTGTCTAACAAGTCACATAATAAGTGTGCAGTAATAGTGTTTAACATGATCTCTGTACCCAACACATGCAATTATCTGCAAGGTCCCTCGGTCGAGCAGTATAACACAGATTCAACTACAAGAACCAATAAGTGCCTCACACAGAAGGGCACATATTGGTAGAAGGGTTCAAATACACATTGAATATCCCTTTGAGCATCATGGTGTAGTTATTAATTACACTTTGGATGGTGTATCAATACACCCAGTCACTACAGAGATACAGGGGTCCTTTCTAACTCAGTTGCCGGAGAGGAAGGAAACTGCTCAGGGATTTCACCATGAGGCCAATGGTGACTTTAAAATAGTAACAGAGTTTAATGCCTGTGATAGGAGAAAACTGAGGATGGATCAACAACATTGTAGTTACTCCACAATATTAACCTAAATGACAGAGTGAAAAGAAGGAAGCCTGTACAGAATACAAATATTCCAAAACATGCATCCTGTTTTGTAACAAGGCAGTAAAGTAATACTGCAAAAAATGTGGCAAAGCAATTCATTATTTTGTCCTGAATACAAAGTGTTATGTTTGGAGCAAATACAACACATTACTGAGTCTCCATATTTTCAAGTATAGTGGTTGCTTCATCATGTTATGGGTATGCTTGCAATCGTTAAGGACTGGGGAGTTTTTCAGGATAAAAAATAAACGGAAATGAGCTAAGCACAGGCAAAATCCTAGTGGAAAACCTGGTTCGGTCTGCTTTCCAACAGACACTGGGAGATTAATTCACCTTTCAAAATTGTTGTCTAGCAATGATGAACAACCAATTTCAGAGCTTGAAGAATTTTGAAGATAATAATGGGCAAATGTTGCACAATCCAGGTGTGGAAATCTCTTAGAGACTTACCCAGAAAGACTCACAGCTGTAATCTCTCTTAGAGACTTACCCAGAAAGACTCACAGCTGTAATCTCTCTTAGAGACTTACCCAGAAAGACTCACAGCTGTAATAGCTGCTAAAGGTGATTCTACAAAGTATTGACTCAGGGTTGTGAATATTTATGTAAATGAGATATTTCTGTATTTAATTTTCAATACATTTGCTGAAATGTCCAAAAACATGTTTTCACTCTGTCATTATGGGGCTATTGTGTGTACAGTAGATGGTTAAACAAATACATATTGAATCCATTTTAAATTCAGCCTGTATCACAACAAAATGTGGAAAAAGTCAAGAGGTGTGAATACATTCAGAAGGAACTGTACGTGCAAATCACAGCCTTGAGCCGTCTCTCTAACCTGTACGTGCAAATCACAGCCTTGAGCCGTCTCTCTAACCTGTACGTGCAAATCACAGCCTTGAGCCGTCTCTCTAACCTGTACGTGCAAATCACAGCCTTGAGCCGTCTCTCTAACCTGTACGTGCAAATCACAGGCTTGAGCCGTCTCTCTAACCTGTACGTGCAAATCACAGCCTTGAGCCGTCTCTCTAACCTGTACGTGCAAATCACAGCCTTGAGCCGTCTCTCTAACCTGTGTGGCATCTATCATGGAAAATCCTCCATCCTCTCATTCTTTCTTTCTTTCTGTCCTTTCTTTCTTTCATTCTTTCTTTCTTTCTTTCTGTCTTTCTTTCTGTCTTTCTTTCTTTCTGTCTTTCTTTCTGTCTTTCTTTCGTTCTTTCTTTCTTTCTTTCTGTCTGTCTGTCTCTCTTTCTTTCTGTCTGTCTGTCTTTCTTTCTTTCTGTCTTTCTTTCTTTCTGTCTTTCTTTCTTTCTGTCTTTCTTTCTGTCTTTCTTTCTTTCTGTCTTTCTTTCTGTCTTTCTTTCTGTCTTTCTTTCTTTCTGTCTTTCTTTCTGTCTTTCTTTCTGTCAAATCACTGTCTTTCTTTCTTTCTGTCTGTCTGTCTTTCTTTCTTTCTGTCTGTCTGTCTTTCTTTCTTTCTGCAAATCTTTCTTTCTGTCTTTCTTTCTTTCTGTCTTTCTTTCTTTCTGTCTTTCTTTCTTTCTGTCTTTCTTTCTTTCTTTCTGTCTTTCTTTCTTTCTGTCTTTCTTTCTTTCTGTCTTTCTTTCTGTCTTTCTTTCTTTCTGTCTTTCCTGTCTTTCTTTCTTTCTGTCAAATTTCTGTCTTTCTTTCTGAGTCTTTCTCTTTCTCTAACTTTCTGTGGCTTTCTTTCATGGAAAATCTCCATCCTCTCATTCTTTCTTTCTTTCTGTCTTTCTTTCTTTTTCTTTCATTCTTTTTCTTTCTTTCTTTCTGTCTTTCTTTCTGTCTTTCTTTCTTTCTGTCTTTCTTTCTGTCTTTCTTTCTGTTTTCTTTCTTCTTTCTTTCTTTCTGTCTGTCTGTCTTTCTTTCTTTCTGTCTGTCTGTCTTTCTTTCTTTCTGTCTTTCTTTCTTTCTGTCTTTCTTTCTTTCTTTCTTTCTGTCTTTCTTTCTGTCTTTCTTTCTGTCTTTCTTTCTTTCTTTCTTTCTGTCTTTCTTTCTGTCTTTCTTTCTTTCTTTCTGTCTGTCTGTCTGTCTTTCTTTCTTTCTGTCTTTCTTTCTTTCTGTCTTTCTTTCTTTCTTTCTGTCTTTCTTTCTTTCTGTCTTTCTTTCTTTCTGTCTTTCTTTCTGTCTTTCTTTCTTTCTTTCTTTCTTTCTTTCTTTCTGTCTTCTTTCTTTCTTTCTTTCTTTCTTTCTTTCTTTCTGTACATACAGTGTTGGTATCCAATTTGTAAGTCGCTCTGGATAAGAGCGTCTGCTAAATGACTTAAATGTAAATGTAAATGTATGTATGGAATAAACCTGTGTTGTCCCCTAACACATGCAGGCCTATACTATAGGCTCTTTTAAGAACTTCCAAGCTGCCAGTATTGAACGGTGGTGGTGAATGGGGTGTGTTCCAGAAATGGATCGGCCGTGTAATTCCTGAGGCAATTCTTTTAACATCAGAGCTATAGGCTGGATGGGATCACATAAAGGTGTTTGTCTTTCTGCTGGTGGCTCTATATTGACTGTCTCCTCCTCCTCCTCTACTCCTCTCCTGCTACTCTCCTCCTCCTGTATTCCTCTACCCTCTTCTCATCTCCTCCTCCCCTCCCCTCCACTCCTCCTCTAACTTCTTCTCCTCTTCTCCCCTCCTCCTCTCCTCCTTTCTTGCTACTCTCCTCTCCTCCTCTTCTCCTCCTCTCCTCTTCTACTCTCTTCTCCTCTTCTCCACTCCTACTCCTCTTCTCCCCTCCTCCTCTCCTCCTCTCCTCTTCTACTCTCTTCTCTTCTCAGCCTCTAACCTCTAACCTCTTCTCCTCTCCTCCTCTCCTCTTCTACTCTCTTCTCCTCTTCTCCACTCCTACTCCTCTCATCCTCTCCACCTCTCCTCTTCCCCTCCTCTTCTCCTCCTCCTCTCCTCGTCCTCCTCCTCCTCCACTACCCTCTTCTCCTCCTCTTCTTCTCTCCTCATCCTCTCCTCCTGTCCTCCATTCCTCCTCCTCCTCCGTCTCCTCCGTGGGGAGGATAGCTGGGTGTCTATATGGGTTGGTGGGGAGGATAGCTGGGTGTCTATATGGGTTGGTGGGGAGGATAGCTGGGTGTCTATATGGGTTGGTGGGGAGGATAGCTGGGTGTCTATATAGGTTGGTGGGGAGGATAGCTGGGTGTCTATATGGGTTGGTGGGGAGGATAGCTGGGTGTCTATATGGGTTGGTGGGGAGGATAGCTGGGTGTCTATATGGGTTGGTGGGGAGGATAGCTGGGTGTCTGTATGGGTTGGTGGGGAGGATAGCTGGGTGTCTATATGGGTTGGTGGGGAGGATAGCTGGGTGTCTGTATGGGTTGGTGGGGAGGATAGCTGGGTGTCTATATGGGTTGGTGGGGAGGATAGCTGGGTGTCTGTATGGGTTGGTGGGGAGGATAGCTGGGTGTCTGTATGGGTTGGTGGGGAGGATAGCTGGGTGACTGTGTAACACAGTCAGTAACACAGTCAGTAAC
>NC_060185.1:98348344-98375844 GCF_021184085.1 Oncorhynchus gorbuscha | reverse complement strand
GGGCTGAGCGGGAGCTGTACTTCCTCAGTGAGATATATATATATATACAGTGTTGTAACAATGTACAAATGGTTAAAGAACACAAGGGAAAATAAATAAGCATAAATATGGGTTGTATTTACAATGGTGTTTGTTCTTCACTGGTTGCCCTTTTCTTGTGGCAACGGGTCACAAATCTTGCTGCTGTGATGATGGCACACTGTGGAATTTCCCCCAGTAGATATGGGAGTTGATCAAAATTGGATTTGTTTTCAAATTCTTTGTGGATCTGTGTAATCTGAGGGAAATATGTATCTCTAATATGGTCATACGTTGGACAGGAGGTTAGGAAGTGCAGCTCAGTTTCCACCTCATTTTGTGGGCAGTGAGCACATAGCCTGTCTTCTCTTGAGAGCCATGTCTGCCTACGGCGGCCTTTCTCAATAGCAAGGCTATGCTCACTGAGTCTGTACATAGTCAAAGCTTTCCTTAAGTTTGGGTCAGTCACAGTGGACAGGTATTCTGCCGCTGTGTATTCTCTGTTTAGGGCCAAATAGCATTCTAGTTTGCTCTGTTTTTTTGTTAATTCTTTCCAATGTGTCAAGTAATTATCTTTTTGTTTTCTCATGATTTGGTTGGGTCTAATTGTGCTGCTGTCCTGGGGCTCTGTGGGGTCTGTTTGTGTTTGTGAACAGAGCCGCAGGACCAGCTTGCTTAAGGGACTCTTCTCCAGGTTCATCTCTCTGTAGGTGATGGCTTTGTTATGGAAGGTTTGGGAATCGCTTCCTTTTAGGTGGTTATAGAATTTAACGGCTCTTTTCTGGATTTTGATAATTAGTGGGTATCGGCCTAATTCTGCTCTGCATGCATTATTTGATGTTTTACGTTGTACACTGAGGATATTTTTGCAGAATTCTGTATGCAGAGTCTCAATTTGGTGTTTGTCCCATTTTCTGAAGTCTTGGTTGGTGAGCGGACCCCAGACCTCACAACCGTAAAGGGCAATGGGCTCTATGACTGAAGTATTTTTAGCCAGATCCTAATTGGTTTGTTGAAATTTATGTTCCTTTTGATGGCATAGAATGCCCTTCTTGCCTTGTCTCTTAGATCGTTCACAGCTTTGTGGAAGTTACCTGTGGCGCTGATGTTTAGGCCAAGGTATGTATAGTTTTTTTGTGTGCTCTAGGGCAACAGTGTCTAGATGGAATTTGTGTTTGTGGTCCTGGCGACTGGACCTTTTTTGGAACACCATTATTTTGGTCTTACTGAGATTTACTGTCAGGGCCCAGGTCTAACAGAATCTGTGCAGAATATCTAGGTGCTGCTGTAGGCCCTCCTTGGTTAGTGACAGAACACCAGTTCATCAGCAAACAGTAAACATTTGACTTCAGATTCTCGCAGGGTGAGGCCGGGTGCTGTAGACTTTTCTAGTGCCCACGCCAATTCGTTGATATATATATATATATATATTGAAGAGGGTGGGGCTTAAGCTGCATCCCTGTCTCACCCCACGACCCTGTGTGAAGAAATGTGTTTGTTTTTTGCCAATTTTAACCGCATAATGTCATATGTTTTACCCCCAACACCACTTTCCATCAGTTTGTATAGCAGACCCTCATGCCAGATTGAGTCGAAGGCTTTTTTGAAATCAACAAAGCATGAGAAGACTTTGCCTTTGTTTTGGTTTGTTTGGTTGTCAATTATGGTGTGCAGGGTGAATACATGGTCTGTTGTATGGTAATTTGGTAAAAAGCCAATTTGACATTTGCTCAGTACATTGTTTTCGTTGAGGAAATGTACGAGTCTGGTTGTTAATGATAATGCAGAGGATTTTCCCAAGGTTACTGTTGACGCATATTCCACGGTAGTTATTGGGGTCAAATTTGTCTCCACTTTTGTGGATTGGGGTGATCAGTCCTTGGTTCCAAATATTGGGGAAGATGCCAGAGCTAAGTATGATGTTAAAGAGTTTGTGTGAATGAGTGTCTGTACACTCATTCACTAGGCTACCACTAGGCTACCTGCCGCCCCTCCAATCTAACCACTAGGCTACCTGCCGCCCCTCCACTCTAACCACTAGGCTACCCTGCCGCCCCTCCACTCTAACCACTAGGCTACCTGCCACCCCTCCACTCTAACCACTAGGCTACCTGCCACCCCTCCACTCTAACCACTAGGCTACCCTGCCGCCCCTCCACTCTAACCACTAGGCTACCTGCCACCCCTCCACTCTAACCACTAGGCTACCCTGCCGCCCCTCCACTCTAACCACTAGGCTACCCTGCCTCCCCTCCACTCTAACCACTAGGCTACCCTGCCGCCCCTCCACTCTAACCACTAGGCTACCCTGGCCCCTCCACCTAACCACTAGGCTACCCTGCCTCCCCTCCACTCTAACCACTAGGCTACCCTGCCGCCCTCCACTCTAACCACTAGGCTACCCTGCCGCCCCTCCACTCTAACCACTAGGCTACCCTGCCAACCCTCCACTCTAACCACTAGGCTACCCTGCCGCCCCTCCACTCTAACCACTAGGCTACCCTGCCAACCCTCCACTCTAACCACTAGGCTACCCTGCCGCCCCTCCACTCTAACCACTAGGCTACCCTGCCTCCCCTCCACTCTAACCACTAGGCTACCCTGCCGCCCCTCCACTCTAAATACTAGGCTACCCTGCCTCCCCTCCACTCTAACCACTAGGCTACCCTGCCGCCCCTCCACTCTAACCACTAGGCTACCCTGCCGCCCCTCCACTCTAACCACTAGGCTACCCTGCCAACCCTCCACTCTAACCACTAGGCTACCCTGCCGCCCCTCCACTCTAACCACTAGGCTACCCTGCCAACCCTCCACTCTAACCACTAGGCTACCCTGCCGCCCCTCCACTCTAACCACTAGGCTACCTGCCACCCCTCCACTCTAACCACTAGGCTACCCTGCCGCCCCTCCACTCTAACCACTAGGCTACCTGCCACCCCTCCACTCTAACCACTAGGCTACCTGCCACCCCTCCACTCTAACCACTAGGCTACCCTGCCGCCCCTCCACTCTAACCACTAGGCTACCCTGCCGCCCCTCCACTCTAACCACTAGGCAACCTGCCGCCCCTCCACTCTAACCACTAGGCTACCTGCCACCCCTCCACTCTAACCATTAGGCTACCCTGCCGCCCTCCACTCTAACCACTAGGCTACCCTGCCTCCCCTCCACTCTAACCACTAGGCTACCCTGCCGCCCCTCCACTCTAACCACTAGGCTACCCTGCCTCCCCTCCACTCTAACCACTAGGCTACCCTGCCGCCCCTCCACTCTAACCACTAGGCTACCCTGCCGCCCCTCCACTCTAACCACTAGGCTACCTGCCACCCCTCCACTCTAACCACTAGGCTACCCTGCCGCCCCTCCACTCTAACCACTAGGCTACCCTGCCTCCCCTCCACTCTAACCACTAGGCTACCCTGCCGCCCCTCCACTCTAAATACTAGGCTACCCTGCCTCCCCTCCACTCTAACCACTAGGCTACCCTGCCGCCCCTCCACTCTAACCACTAGGCTACCCTGCCGCCCCTCCACTCTAACCACTAGGCTACCCTGCCAACCCTCCACTCTAACCACTAGGCTACCCTGCCGCCCCTCCACTCTAACCACTAGGCTACCCTGCCAACCCTCCACTCTAACCACTAGGCTACCCTGCCGCCCCTCCACTCTAACCACTAGGCTACCCTGCCGCCCCTCCACTCTAACCACTAGGCTACCCTGCCGCCCCTCCACTCTAACCACTAGGCTACCTGCCACCCCTCCACTCTAACCACTAGGCTACCCTGCCGCCCCTCCACTCTAACCACTAAGCTACCCTGCCGCCCCTCCACTCTAACCACTAGGCTACCCTGCCGCCCCTCCACTCTAACCACTAGGCAACCTGCCACCCCTCCACTCTAACCACTAGGCTACCCTGCCGCCCCTCCACTCTAACCACTAGGCTACCCTGCCGCCCCTCCACTCTAACCACTAGGCTACCCTGCCGCCCCTCCACTCTAACCACTAGGCTACCTGCCACCCCTCCACTCTAACCACTAGGCTACCTGCCACCCCTCCACTCTAACCACTAGGCTACCCTGCCGCCCCTCCACTCTAACCACTAGGCTACCCTGCCGCCCCTCCACTCTAACCACTAGGCAACCTGCCGCCCCTCCACTCTAACCACTAGGCTACCCTGCCGCCCCTCCACTCTAACCATTAGGCTACCCTGCCGCCCCTCCACTCTAACCACTAGGCTACCCTGCCACCCCTCCACTCTAACCACTAGGCTACCTGCCACCCCTCCACTCTAACCACTAGGCTACCCTGCCGCCCCTCCACTCTAACCACTAGGCTACCCTGCCGCCCCTCCACTCTAACCACTAGGCTACCCTGCCGCCCCTCCACTCTAACCACTAGGCTACCTGCCACCCCTCCACTCTAACCACTAGGCTACCCTGCCGCCCCGCGGAATAGGGGTTTATTTAAGCCTCAGCCTATATGTTGTATTCAGTAATGAATGTTATTTGTACAGTATACATTATTATAGTGTTGGCTGACTTCCTGTCCGTCCCCAGGGCCCAGTCCACGTCAGGAAGCAGAGAAATAGACACCTATTTAACACGGACTTCCTGTCCGTCCCCAGGGCCCAGCCCACGTCAGGAAGCAGAGAAATAGACACCTATTTAACACGGACTTCCTGTCCGTCCCCAGGGCCCAGTCCACGTCAGGAAGCAGAGAAATAGACACCTATTTAACACGGACTTCCTGTCCGTCCCCAGGGCCCAGTCCACGTCAGGAAGCAGAGAAATAGACACCTATTTAACACGGACTTCCTGTCCGTCCCCAGGGCCCAGTCCACGTCAGGAAGCAGAGAAATAGACACCTATTTAACACGGACTTCCTGTCCGTCCCCAGGGCCCAATGTGATTCTATTACGATGATTAATTTTCTTATAATCAATGAGGAGAACTGGGCTAATGTGAATGTTGAATATTTTTCAGTCTAATGCATTTTTCTACTCTTACTAAAACAGAGAGATTCCACAGCTCAATAGCACACACTCATTCACACACTCAGTCACACACTCAGTCACACACTCAGTCACACACTCAGTCACACACTCATTCACACACTCAGTCACACACTCAGTCACACACTCAGTCACACACTCAGTCACACACTCATTCACACACTCATTCACACACTCAGTCACACACTCATTCACACACTCATTCACACACTCAGTCACACACTCATTCACACACTCAGTCACACACTCAGTCACACACTCATTCACACACTCAGTCACACACTCATTCACACACTCAGTCACACACTCAGTCAGACACTAAGTCACACACTCAGATACACACTCATTCACACACACACTAAGTCACACACTCATTCACACACTCATTCACACACTCAGTCAGACACTAAGTCACACACTCAGAAACACACTCAGTCACACACACACTCAGTCACACACGCAGACACACACCCAGACACACACCCAGACACACACTCCTTCCACACTCAGTCACACACTAAGTTACACACTCATTTACACGCTCAGTTACACACTTAGACACACACTCAGACAAATAGCACACTTCCTGAGAGTTTTTTTCTAATCTGCTGAAATTACCTTGAGTGAATCTGAGTGATTGTTCGTGCGTGTGTGTGTGTGTGTGCGTGCGTGTGTGTGTGTTTTTTGTCTGAAGAGAAATACAGTTGTATTATCGCCACCAGCCAATTAGCTGAAAGCATCTAGTTCTCCTTTATAACAGACTAGACTCCTTGACTAAATAGATCACACAGTCTGGCTCTGAACAATCTGTCTCGTCCCTACCGTGTGTGTGTGTGTGTCTGTGTGTGTTCTTGCGTGCGTGTGTGTGTGTGTCTGTGTGTGCATGTTTGTGTGTGCGCATGTGTGTGTGTGTGTGTGTGTGTGTGTGTGTGTGTGTGTGTGTGTGTGTGTGTGTGTGTGTGTGTGTGTGTGTGTGTGTGTGTGTGTGTGTGTGTGTGTGTGTGTGTGTGTGTGTGTGTGTGTGTGTGTGTGTGTGTGTACTCAGCACTTCCTGATTGGTACGTGAGGTGTGTCTGGCTGGCACACAGACAGGCCCAGGGATTTGTGTTGTTTTGTATTGGTATTTATTATGGATCCCCATTAGTTCCTGCCAAGACAGCAGCTACTCTTCCTTGGGTTTATTATGGATCCCCATTAGTTCCTGCCAAGGCAGCAGCTACTCTTCCTGGGGTTTATTATGGATCCCCATTAGTTCCTGCCAAGGCAGCAGCTACTCTTCCTGGGGTTTATTATGGATCCCCATTAGTTCCTGCCAAGGCAGCAGCTACTCTTCCTGGGGTTTATTATGGATCCCCATTAGTTCCTGCCAAGACAGCAGCTACTCTTCCTGGAGTTTATTATGTATCCCCATTAGTTCCTGCCAAGACAGCAGCTACTGTTCCTGGTGTTTATTATGGATCCCCATTAGATCCTGCCAAGACAGCAGCTACTCTTCCTGGGGTTTATGAGGGATCCCCATTAGTTCCTACCAAGGCAGCAGCTACTGTTCCTGGTGTTTATTATGGATCCCCATTAGTTCCTGCCAAGACAGCAGCTACTCTTCCTGGGGTTTATTATGGATCCCCATTAGTTCCTGCCAAGGCAACAGCTACTCTTCCTGGGGTTTATTATGGATCCCCATTAGTTCCTGCCAAGGCAGCAGCTACTCTTCCTGGGGTTTATTATGGATCCCCATTAGTTCCTGCCAAGGCAGCAGCTACTCTTCCTGGGGTTTATTATAGATCCCCATTAGTTCCTGCCAAGACAGCAGCTACTGTTCCTGGTGTTTATTATGGATCCCCATTAGATCCTGCCAAGACAGCAGCTACTCTTCCTGGGGTTTATGAGGGATCCCCATTAGTTCCTACCAAGGCAGCAGCTACTGTTCCTGGTGTTTATTATGGATCCCCATTAGTTCCTGCCAAGACAGCAGCTACTCTTCCTGGGGTTTATTATGGATCCCCATTAGTTCCTGCCAAGACAGCAGCTACTCTTCCTGGGGTTTATTATGGATCCCCATTAGTTCCTGCCAAGACAGCAGCTACTCTTCCTGGGGTTTATTATGGATCCCCATTAGTTCCTGCCAAGACAGCAGCTACTCTTCCTGGGGTTTATTATGGATCCCCATTAGTTCCTGCCAAGACAGCAGCTACTCTTCCTGGGGTTTATTATGGATCCCCATTAGTTCCTGCCAAGACAGCAGCTACTCTTCCTGGAGTTTATTATGTATCCCCATTAGTTCCTGCCAAGACAGCAGCTACTCTTCCTGGGGTTTATTATGTATCCCCATTAGTTCCTGCCAAGACAGCAGCTACTCTTCCTGGGGTTTATTATGTATCCTCATTAGTTCCTGCCAAGACAGCAGCTACTCTTCCTGGAGTTTATTATGTATCCCCATTAGTTCCTGCCAAGACAGCAGCTACTCTTCCTGGGGTTTATTATGTATCCCCATTAGTTCCTGCCAAGACAGCAGCTACTCTTCCTGGGGTTTATTATGGATCCCCATTAGTTCCTGTCAAGGCAGCAGCTACTCTTCCTGGGGTTTATTATGTATCCCCATTAGTTCCTGCCAAGACAGCAGCTACTCTTCCTGGGGTTTATTATGGATCCCCATTAGTTCCTGCCAAGACAGCAGCTACTCTTCCTGGGGTTTATTATGGATCCCCATTAGTTCCTGCCAAGACAGCAGCTACTCTTCCTGGGGTTTATTATGTATCCCCATTAGTTCCTGCCAAGACAGCAGCTACTCTTCCTGGGGTTTATTATGGATCCCCATTAGTTCCTGTCAAGGCAGCAGCTACTCTTCCTGGGGTTTATTATGTATCCCCATTAGTTCCTGCCAAGACAGCAGCTACTCTTCCTGGGGTTTATTATGGATCCCCATTAGTTCCTGCCAAGACAGCAGCTACTCTTCCTGGGGTTTATTATGTATCCCCATTAGTTCCTGCCAAGACAGCAGCTACTCTTCCTGGGGTTTATTATGGATCCCCATTAGTTCCTGCCAAGACAGCAGCTACTCTTCCTGGGGTTTATTATGGATCCCCATTAGTTCCTGCCAAGACAGCAGCTACTCTTCCTGGGGTTTATTATGGATCCCCATTAGTTCCTGCCAAGACAGCAGCTACTCTTCCTGGGGTTTATTATGTATCCCCATTAGTTCCTGCCAAGACAGCAGCTACTCTTCCTGGGGTTTATTATGGATCCCCATTAGTTCCTGCCAAGACAGCAGCTACTCTTCCTGGGGTTTATTATGTATCCCCATTAGTTCCTGCCAAGACAGCAGCTACTCTTCCTGGGGTTTATTATGGATCCCCATTAGTTCCTGCCAAGACAGCAGCTACTCTTCCTGGGGTTTATTATGGATCCCCATTAGTTCCTGCCAAGACAGCAGCTACTCTTCCTGGGGTCCAGCAAAGTTAAGGCAGTTTTACCATTTTAAATTCATAACAATAAATTCATTACAGAATTCACTAAGTGTGTTGCCCTCGGGCCCATGCTTTCACTGCCACATATCTACAACACAAAATACATGTGTATGTGTGTGTATAGTGCGTATGTTATCATGTGTCTGTACCTGTGTGTGTGTATAGTGCGTATGTTATCATGTGTCTGTACCTGTGTGTGTATAGTGCGTATGTTATCATGTGTCTGTACCTGTGTGTGTATAGTGCGTATGTTATCATGTGTCTGTACCTGTGTGTGTATAGTGCGTATGTTATCATGTGTCTGTACCTGTGTGTGTATAGTGCGTATGTTATCATGTGTCTGTACCTGTGTGTGTATAGTGCGTATGTTACCATGTGTCTGTACCTGTGTGTGTATAGTGCGTATGTTATCATGTGTCTGTACCTGTGTGTGTGTATAGTGCGTATGTTATCATGTGTCTGTACCTGTGTGTGTATAGTGCGTATGTTATCATGTGTCTGTACCTGTGTGTGTATAGTGTGTATGTTATCATGTGTCTGTACCTGTGTGTGTATAGTGCGTATGTTATCATGTGTCTGTACCTGTGTGTGTATAGTGCGTATGTTATCATGTGTCTGTACCTGTGTGTGTATAGTGCGTATGTTATCATGTGTCTGTACCTGTGTGTGTATAGTGCGTATGTTATCATGTGTCTGTACCTGTGTGTGTATAGTGCGTATGTTATCATGTGTCTGTACCTGTGTGTGTATAGTGCGTATGTTATCATGTGTCTGTACCTGTGTGTGTATAGTGCGTATGTTATCATGTGTCTGTACCTGTGTGTGTATAGTGCGTATGTTATCATGTGTCTGTACCTGTGTGTGTATAGTGCGTATGTTATCATGTGTCTGTACCTGTGTGTGTATAGTGTGTATGTTACCATGTGTCTGTACCTGTGTGTGTATAGTGTGTATGTTATCATGTGTCTGTACCTGTGTGTGTATAGTGTGTATGTTACCATGTGTCTGTACCTGTGTGTGTATAGTGTGTATGTTATCATGTGTCTGTACCTGTGTGTGTATAGTGCGTATGTTATCATGTGTCTGTCCCTGTGTGTGTATAGTGCGTATGTTATCATGTGTCTGTACCTGTGTGTGTATAGTGCGTATGTTATCATGTGTCTGTACCTGTGTGTGTATAGTGCGTATGTTATCATGTGTCTGTACCTGTGTGTGTATAGTGCGTATGTTATCATGTGTCTGTACCTGTGTGTGTATAGTGCGTATGTTATCATGTGTCTGTACCTGTGTGTGTATAGTGCGTATGTTATCATGTGTCTGTACCTGTGTGTGTATAGTGCGTATGTTATCATGTGTCTGTACCTGTGTGTGTATAGTGCGTATGTTATCATGTGTCTGTACCTGTGTGTGTATAGTGCGTATGTTATCATGTGTCTGTACCTGTGTGTGTATAGTGCGTATGTTATCATGTGTCTGTACCTGTGTGTGTATAGTGCGTATGTTATCATGTGTCTGTACCTGTGTGTGTATAGTGTGTATGTTATCATGTGTCTGTACCTGTGTGTGTATAGTGCGTATGTTATCATGTGTCTGTACCTGTGTGTGTATAGTGCGTATGTTATCATGTGTCTGTACCTGTGTGTGTATAGTGCGTATGTTATCATGTGTCTGTACCTGTGTGTGTATAGTGCGTATGTTATCATGTGTCTGTACCTGTGTGTGTATAGTGCGTATGTTATCATGTGTCTGTACCTGTGTGTGTATAGTGCGTATGTTATCATGTGTCTGTACCTGTGTGTGTATAGTGCGTATGTTATCATGTGTCTGTACCTGTGTGTGTATAGTGCGTATGTTATCATGTGTCTGTACCTGTGTGTGTATAGTGCGTATGTTATCATGTGTCTGTACCTGTGTGTGTATAGTGTGTATGTTACCATGTGTCTGTACCTGTGTGTGTATAGTGTGTATGTTATCATGTGTCTGTACCTGTGTGTGTATAGTGTGTATGTTACCATGTGTCTGTACCTGTGTGTGTATAGTGTGTATGTTATCATGTGTCTGTACCTGTGTGTGTATAGTGCGTATGTTATCATGTGTCTGTCCCTGTGTGTGTATAGTGCGTATGTTATCATGTGTCTGTACCTGTGTGTGTATAGTGCGTATGTTATCATGTGTCTGTACCTGTGTGTGTATAGTGCGTATGTTATCATGTGTCTGTACCTGTGTGTGTATAGTGCGTATGTTATCATGTGTCTGTACCTGTGTGTGTATAGTGCGTATGTTATCATGTGTCTGTACCTGTGTGTGTATAGTGTGTATGTTATCATGTGTCTGTACCTGTGTGTGTGTGTCTTCACACGCTGTTCCGTAAAGGTGTATTTTTACCTTCTATTTCAATCTGATTCTGCTGCTGCATCAGTTACTTGATGTGGAATAGAGTTCCATGTAGTCATGACTCTATGTAGTACTGTGGAATAGAGTTCCATGTAGTCATGGCTCTATGTAGTACTGTGGAATAGAGTTCCACGTAGTCATGGCTCTATGTAGTACTGTGGAATAGAGTTCCATGTAGTCATGGCTCTATGTAGTACTGTGGAATAGAGTTCCATGTAGTCATGGCTCTATGTAGTACTGTGGAATAGAGTTCCATGTAGTAATGGCTCTATGTAGTACTGTGGAATAGAGTTCCACGTAGTCATGGCTCTATGTAGTACTGTGGAATAGAGTTCCATGTAGTCATGGCTCTATGTAGTACTGTGGAATAGAGTTCCATGTAGTCATGGCTCTATGTAGTACTGTGGAATAGAGTTCCACGTAGTCATGGCTCTATGTAGTACTGTGGAATAGAGTTCCATGTAGTCATGGCTCTATGTAGTACTGTGGAATAGAGTTCCATGTAGTCATGTCTCTATGTAGTACTGTGGAATAGAGTTCCATGTAGTCATGGCTCTATGTAGTACTGTGGAATAGAGTTCCATGTAGTCATGGCTCTATGTAGTACTGTGGAATAGAGTTCCATGTAGTCATGGCTCTATGTAGTACTGTGTGCCTCCCATAGTCTGTTCTGGACTTGGGGACTGTGAAGAGACCTCTGGTGGCATGTCTAGTGGGGTATGCATGGGTGTCTGAGCTGTGTGCCAGTAGTTTAGACAGACAGCTCGGTGCATTCAACATACCTCTCACAATTACAATTAGTGATGAAGTCAATCTCTCCTCCACTTTGAGCCACGAGAGATTGATTGCAATTAATTATGAATATTATTAATGTTTGCTCTTTGTATACTTTTAAGGGCCATGCTATCCTGTTCTCAGCCAATTGCAATTGCAAGTCCCTCTTTGTGTCACCTGACCACACGACTGAACAGTAGTCCAGGTGTGACAAAACTAGGGCCTGTAGGACCTGCCTTGTTGACAGTGTTGTTAAGAAGGTAGAAACTAGGGCCTGTAGGACCCGCCTTGTTGACAGTGTTGTTAAGAAGGTAGAAACTAGTGCCTGTAGGACCCGCCTTGTTGATAGTGTTGTTAAGAAGGTAGAAACTAGGACCTGTAGGACCTGCCTTGTTGACAGTGTTGTTAAGAAGGTAGAAACTAGGACCTGTAGGACCTGCCTTGTTGATAGTGTTGTTAAGAAGGTAGAAACTAGGGCCTGTAGGACCCGCCTTGTTGATAGTGCTGTTAAGAAGGTAGAAACTAGGACCTGTAGGACCTGCCTTGTTGATAGTGTTGTTAAGAAGGTAGAAACTAGGGCCTGTAGGACCCGCCTTGTTGATAGTGCTGTTAAGAAGGTAGAAACTAGGGCATGTAGGACCTGCCTTGTTGATAGTGCTGTTAAGAAGGTAGAAACGAGGACCTACCTTGTTGATGGTGTTGTTAAGAAGGTAGAAACTAGGACCTGTAGGACCTGCCTTGTTGATAGTGCTGTTAAGAAGGTAGAAACTAGGGCATATAGGACCTGCCTTGTTGATAGTGTTGTTAAGAAGGTAGAAACTAGGGCCTGTAGGACCTGCCTTGTTGATAGTGTTGTTAAGAAGGTAGAAACTAGGGCCTGTAGGACCTGCCTTGTTGATAGTGTTGTTAAGAAGGTAGAAACTAGGGCCTGTAGGACCTGCCTTGTTGATAGTGCTGTTAAAAAGGTAGAAACTAGGGCCTGTAGGACCTGCCTTGTTGATACTGTTGTTAAGAAGGTAGAAACTAGGGCCTGTAGGACCTGCCTTGTTGATAGTGTTGTTAAGAAGGTAGAAACTAGGACCTGTAGGACCTGCCTTGTTGATAGTGTTGTTAAGAAGGTAGAAACTAGGGCCTGTAGGACCTGCCTTGTTGATAGTGTTGTTAAGAAGGTAGAAACTAGGGCCTGTAGGACCTGCCTTGTTGATAGTGCTGTTAAAAAGGTAGAAACTAGGGCCTGTAGGACCTGCCTTGTTGATACTGTTGTTAAGAAGGTAGAAACTAGGGCCTGTAGGACCTGCCTTGTTGATAGTGTTGTTAAGAAGGTAGAAACTAGGACCTGTAGGACCTGCCTTGTTGATAGTGTTGTTAAGAAGGTAGAAACTAGGGCCTGTAGGACCTGCCTTGTTGATAGTGTTGTTAAGAAGGTAGAAACTAGGGCCTGTAGGACCTGCCTTGTTGATAGTGCTGTTAAGAAGGTAGAAACTAGGACCTGCCTTGTTGATAGTGTTGTTAAGAAGGTAGAAACTAGGGCCTGTAGGATCTGCCTTGTTGATAGTGTTGTTAAGAAGGTAGAAACTAGGGCCTGTAGGACCTGCCTTGTTGATAGTGTTGTTAAGAAGGTAGAAACTAGGGCCTGTAGGACCTGCCTTGTTGATAGTGTTGTTAAGAAGGTAGAAACTAGGACCTGTAGGACCTGCCTTGTTGATGGTGCTGTTAAGAAGGTAGAAACTAGGGCCTGTAGGACCTGCCTTGTTGATACTGTTGTTAAGAAGGTAGAAACTAGGACCTGTAGGACCTGCCTTGTTGATAGTGTTGTTAAGAAGGTAGAAACTAGGACCTGTAGGACCTGCCTTGTTGATAATGGATTGTGGATCCGTGTCCCTTAACCCGGGACGGTTGTTGGATCCGTGTCCCTAAACCCGGGACGGTTGTTGCTAACATGCGCTAATGTGACTGGAATGACTTTGTATTCAATAGCCAACTTTCCGGGACATAGACATGTCTAATTTGGGCAGAAAGCTTAAACTATTGTTAATCTAACAGCAGTGTCCAATTTATAGAAGCTATTACAGTTAAACAAAATACCCTGCTATTGTTTGAGGATAGCGCACAATAACAAAACACTTTGATCACAGCAACTGGTTTGATACATTCACCTCTGATGGCAAATAATGTACTTACATTCAGTAATCTGGGTCTGATTTGTCATCCTGAGGGTCCCAGAGATAAAATGTTGCATAGTTTTGTTTGATAAAATCTATGTTTATGTTCAAATGAAGTAACGTGCGTCTACAGTTTGACCCCACTGTTGTCTCTGGCTCCACACCCACCACGCTTGGCCTTCTAGATGTGTGATAGTTAGTGTAAAAGCTAATGATCCATCATGTATGACTTTCCCGGGAGTGTGTAAACTTACATTTTTTATTACCATATTATTTTTGTGTGTTCTCGATAGTTATTTACTTGAAAATGTACCAATTGAGCAATTCGACACATTTGGGCAAACCCCTGGCAGACTTGATACAAACTATTGTGCAGTAATGTAATTCTTCACTGGATCAGTCTGAAACTTTGCACACACACTGATGCCATCTGGTGGCGAAAATCCATATTACATCTGTAATCCTATCTGAAAATATGGCCTTTCTCTTGCATTTCAAAGATGATGAAAAACTGAATAAAAAAATAAAAAATTACGCATCTTTTTTTTGTTTGCATTGTCTTTTTCCCGATCTAACGTCTTATATTCTCCTACATTAATTTCACATTTCCAAGAACTTCAAAATGTTTCCTTTGAAATTATATCAAGAATATGCATATCCTTCCTTCAGGTCCTGAGCTACAGGCAACAAGATTTGAGTAGATTTGGGCTTTACTCAAAGCCACTGGCATGTCGTTAGTAAAGATTGAAAAAAAGTGGTATAACCTTGTATTGCTACAACTGTGATGTCAAAGGTCTAAGTGATTTTCAGACATCGTCAGACTATGAATGTCATCTGTTTCTAGCAAGTTATTAATTTCACGAACCTTGTTTCTTAAGATATGATAACTTGGGCTGTTTTGAACACTTTTCTGGGATGCTTGCTTGTTTTCATTGCTTTACTGGGAAGCTTAGCAGAAGTTGACATACTCATGTTATTTATGTTGGTGAAGAGAGGAGAAAGTGAGCTGCATCCCAAATGGCATTGTATTGTCTATGACGTGCACTGCTTTTGACCAGGGCCCATTGGGACACAGGCGGAGACACACTGACCTTTCCTCATTATGTTTCTGTGTTCAGGCTGCGTCAGGCTGCGTGATGCCCCCAGGCTAGCAATTCAGCTGAGTCAACACACAGCTTCCCCTTCTATCCTCGCTGCATTTAGCTCACCATCAACCACACACAGCTTCTCCTTCTATCCTCGCTGCATTTAGCTCACCATCAACCACACACAGCTTCCCCTTCTCTCCTCGCTGCATTTAGCTCACCATCAACCACACACAGCTTCCCCCTTTCTCCTCGCTTCATTTAGCTCACCATCAACCACACACAGCTCCCCCTTCTCTCCTCGCTGCATTTAGCTCACCATCAACCACACACAGCTCCCCCTTCTCTCCTCGCTGCATTTAGCTCACCATCAACCACACACAGCTCCTCCTTCTCTCCTCGCTGCATTTAGCTCACCATCAACCACACACAGATCCCCCTTCTCTCCTCGCTGCATTTAGCTCACCATCAACCACACACAGCTCCTCCTTCTCTCCTCGCTGCATTTAGCTCACCATCAACATAAATGAACATAGACCAACTTAGACAAACCTCGACAAACCTAGATCAACCTAAATCAACCTAATCAACCTAGATCGACAAAGACCAATGTAGACAAACCTCGACAAACCTAGATCAACCTAGATCAACATAATCAACCTAGATTGACATAGACCAACCTAGATCAACCTAGATCAACCTAGATCAACCTAGATTGACATAGACCAACCTAGATCAACCTAGATCAACCTAGATCGACATAGACCAACCTAGATCAACATAGACCAACCTAGATCAACATAGACCAACCTAGATCAATCTAAATCAACATAGACCAACCTAGATCAACATAGACCAACATAGATCAATCTAAATCAACATAGACCAACCTAGATCAACCTAGACCAACCTAGACCAAGCTAGATCGAGCTAGATCAACCCCACACAGCTGGTGTGTTTGTGTGCTGGTCTGTGTGTGGGCTATATGTGCTGGTGTGTGTGTGGTCTATATGTGCTGGTGTGTGTGGGGGCTATCTGTGCCGGTGTGTGTGGGGACTATCTGGACTGGTGTGTGTGTGGGGGGGCTATCTGTGGGGGGCTATCTATTATTATTTTTATTTTTTATTATTACATTATTAACATAAATTCTGCTAACTTTTTAGTTGCTCTGTCTGCTTTTCAGGGTTTGTATAAATGAATCACCCAACTAAACAGACAAACCACCCAGTAATAACACACTGAACCATCGATCTCCAACCTATTCTACTGTGAGAGCTACTCATGCCAGACAATTAAAACATGTCGTGAGCTACTCATTTTTCTTCTAGCTTTCAAATAGGCCCATTCTTCTGTTCTCCTCGACCTGCTGCTATCTGCTGCTCTTCCCCTGGTCCTTAGTGTACTAGAGGAAGTAGTGCTCTCTGTCAATATTGTACTTTTTGGCGAAATGGGCTCTGAACTGAACGTTGCAGATTCACAGTTTAATGCCCAGGAAGAGAGGAGACCGAGTGCGTGTGTTCTTGTGTGTGTGCGTGTGTTCTTGTGTGTGTGTGTGTGGTCTTGTGTGTGTGTGTGTGTGTGTGTGTGTGTGTGTGTGTGTGTGTGTGTGTGTGTGTGTGTGTGTGTGTGTGTGTGTGTGTGTGTGTGTGTCCTTCAGTGAATGTGTGTGCGCATGCGTGCTAGATGTTCGTGCGTGCGTGCGTGCGTGCGTGCGTGCGTGCGTGTGTGTCACATGGAGCGCAGGCAGGGCCCAGGTAGGGCTCGCTGGAACACATTCAGCTCCTTCTCCTTCAGAATGAATCACATCAACAGAGCCAGCATGGGGACTAGCTAGATGTTCCTGTGCCTTACAGTATGCTTCATCATCCCCTTAGCAGTCCTATGGATTATAATGTACAGTGACAACAGAGCCAGCATGGGGACTAGCTAGATGTTCCTGTGCCTTACAGTATGCTTCATCATCCCCCTAGCAGTCCTATGGATTCTAATGTACAGTGACAACAGAGCCAGCATGGGGACTAGCTAGATGTTCCTGTGCTTTACAGTATGCTTCATCATTCCCCTAGCAGTCCTATGGATTCTAATGTACAGTGACAACAGAGCCAGCATGGGGACTAGCTGGATGTTCCTGTGCCTTACAGTATGCTTCATCATTCCCCTAGCAGTCCTATGGATTCTAATGTACAGTGACAACAGAGCCAGCATGGGGACTAGCTAGATGTTCCTGTGCTTTACAGTATGCTTCATCATTCCCCTAGCAGTCCTATGGATTATAATGTACAGTAACAACAGAGCCAGCATGGGGACTAGCTAGATGTTCCTGTGCTTTACAGTATGCTTCATCATTCCCCTAGCAGTCCTATGGATTATAATGTACAGTGACAACAGAGCCAGCATGGGGACTAGCTAGATGTTCCTGTGCCTTACAGTATGCTTCATCATTCCCCTAGCAGTCCTATGGATTATAATGTACAGTGACAACAGAGCCAGCATGGGGACTAGCTAGATGTTCCTGTGCCTTACAGTATGCTTCATCATTCCCCTAGCAGTCCTATGGATTATAATGTACAGTGACAACAGAGCCAGCATGGGGACTAGTTTTCTTATAACGTTTTCCTACCTCTTCTTGTGCTTGTCTCCGGTGTTTAGAGAATCACAGTAGCAACACTGAGAGAATCACAGTAGCACCACTGAGAGAATCACAGTAGCAACACTGAGAGAATCACAGTAGCAACACTGAGAGAATCACAGTAGCAACACTGAGAGAATCACAGTAGCACCACTGAGAGAATCACAGTAGCACCACTGAGAGAATCACAGTAGCAACACTGAGAGAATCACAGTAGCAACATTGAGAGAATCACAGTAGCACCACTGAGAGAATCACAGTAGCACCACTGAGAGAATCACAGTAGCACCACTGAGAGAATCACAGTAGCACCACTGAGAGAATCACAGTAGCACCACTGAGAGAATCACAGTAGCACCACTGAGAGAATCACAGTAGCACCACTGAGAGAATCACAGTAGCAACACTGAGAGAATCACAGTAGCAACACTGAGAGAATCACAGTAGCACCACTGAGAGAATCACAGTAGCACCACTGAGAGAATCACAGTAGCACCACTGAGAGAATCACAGTAGCACCACTGAGAGAATCACAGTAGCAACACCGAGAGCTTTTGACTAGATTTTTTTTTTTTTTTGTTGTTGTTTGTCAGCAGAAACACTCTTCATCAAAAAAACATTTTTGTTACTTTATTTATTATATTTATTTGACTTTGATTAGTTACATGCTAATCGTTATGAAGAGCAACTCGTCAAATGTTTTATCTGATGCTTTTTTTGTGTGATAATATATGATTTCTAAATGTAAAAAAAGTATTTCATTTAGCAGTTATAACATTGCTAGTTTTTGTTCAGGTTTTCCAGCTATTTTTCATGTTCTCTTCATTCACAAGGATCCATTTTGAGATCAGAACTTTGAGTTTTGTGTTGGGGACCAAACACTATTTGTCCTGTATTTATTTGGGGTTCAGTTGACGATTTGCAGACTTCTGATGCGTCTGACTGTATTGTCTTGGGACACATGTATATTTAACACACACACACACACACACACACACACACACACACACACACACACACACACACACACACACACACACACACACACACACACACACACACACACACACACACACACACACACACACACACACACACACACACACACACACACACATATGAACACACACACACACACACACATATGAACACACACATGTATATTTAACCACATGATAAAGAAGCAGGAAAGAAGTTAGATGTTAAACCTCATCATCAAAATATTGAAGCCCTGGTAGCCCATCATCTGCCTGTCAGCTGGTCAGATAGGTAGTTTAGATTCAGATGCCAGGTTGAGACAGAGACTGTCAGAGAGGTTCAGATGTCAGGTTGAGACTGAGAGACTGTCAGAGAGGTTCAGATGCCAGGTTGAGACTGAGAGACTGTTAGAGGGGTATTAGAGGTTCAGATGCCAGGTTGAGACTGAGAGACTGTCAGAGAGGTTCAGATGCCAGGTTGAGACTGAGAGACTGTCAGAGAGGTTCAGATGTCAGGTTGAGACTGAGAGACCGTCAGAGAGGTTCAGATGCCAGGTTGAGACTGAGAGACTGTCAGAGAGGTTCAGATGCCAGGTTGAGACTGAGAGGCTGTCAGAGAGGTTCAGATGCCAGGTTGAGACTGAGAGACAGTCAGAGAGGTTCAGATGCCAGGTTGAGACTGAGAGACTGTCAGAGAGGTTCAGATGCCAGGTTGAGACTGAGAGACAGTCAGAGAGGTTCAGATGCCAGGTTGAGACTGAGAGACTGTCAGAGAGGTTCAGATGCCAGGTTGAGACTGAGAGACAGTCAGAGAAGTTCAGATGCCAGGTTGAGACTGAGAGACTGTCAGAGAGGTTCAGATGCCAGGTTGAGACTGAGAGACTGTCAGAGAAGTTCAGATGCCAGGTTGAGACTGAGAAACCGTCAGAGAGGTTCAGATGCCAGGTTGAGACTGAGAGACTGTCAGAGAGGTTCAGATGCCAGGTTGAGACTGAGAGACTGTCAGAGAGGTTCAGATGCCAGGTTGAGACTGAGAGACTGTTAGAGGGGTATTTGAGGTTCAGATGCCAGGTTGAGACTGAGAGACCGTCAGAGAGGTTCAGATGCCAGGTTGAGACTGAGAGACTGTCAGAGAGGTTCAGATGCCAGGTTGAGACTGAGAGACTGTCAGAGAGGTTCAGATGCCAGGTTGAGACTGAGAGACTGTCAGAGAGGTTCAGATGCCAGGTTGAGACTGAGAGACTGTCAGAGAGGTTCAGATGCCAGGTTGAGACTGAGAGACTGTCAGAGAGGTTCAGATGCCAGGTTGAGACTGAGAGACTGTCAGAGAGGTTCAGATGCCAGGTTGAGACTGAGAGACCGTCAGAGAGGTTCAGATGCCAGGTTGAGACTGAGAGACTGAGAGACAGATGCTAGGTTGAGACTGAGAGACCGTCAGAGAGGTTCAGATGCCAGGTTGAGACTGAGAGACCGTCAGAGAGGTTCAGATGCCAGGTTGAGACTGAGAGACTGTCAGATGAGGTTGAGACTGTTCAGATGCCAGGTTGAGACTGAGAGACTGTCAGAGAGGGTTCAGATGCCAGGTTGAGACTGAGAGACTTCAGAGAGGTTCAGATGCCAGGTTGAGACTGAGAGACTGTCAGAGAGGTTCAGATGCCAGGTTGAGACTGAGAGACTGTCAGAGAGGTTCAGATGCCAGGTTGAGACTGAGAGACTGAGAGGTTCAGATGCCAGGTTGAGACTGAGAGACTGTCAGAGAGGTTCAGATGCCAGGTTGAGACTGAGAGACCGTCAGAGAGACTGTCAGAGACTGTCAGAGGTTCAGATGCCAGGTTGAGACTGAGAGACTGTCAGAGAGGTTCAGATGCCAGGTTGAGACTGAGAGACTGTCAGAGAGGTTCAGATGCCAGGTTGAGACTGAGAGACAGTCAGAGAGTTCAGATGCCAGGTTGAGACTGAGAGACTGTTAGAGGGGTATTTGAGGTTCAGATGCCAGGTTGAGACTGAGAGACTGTCAGAGAGGTTCAGATGCCAGGTTGAGACTGAGAGACTGTCAGAGGGGTATTTGAGGTTCAGATGCCAGGTTGAGACTGAGAGACTGTCAGAGAGGTTCAGATGCCAGGTTGAGACTGAGAGACTGTCAGAGAGGTTCAGATGCCAGGTTGAGACTGAGAGACCGTTAGAGGGGTTTAGATGTTCCAGGTTGAGACTGAGAGAGCCTACTGGGGATGTCTTATCTTTGTCGTAGCTCTATTTCCAGCTCCTCTCCTGCCAGACAGAGACGATATGGTAAGAAGTTACATTAGATAACTCATTAACATTGTATCAGCTTAAGAGTGGAGCCATCAGTACAGATATCAGAGCGATAGACTGATCCGGTCTCACCGCAGTGGAGCAGAGTCGACTTTTATTAAAGGTTTAATGCAGCCATTTTTATCTCAATATCAAATCATTTCTGGGTAACAATTAAGTACCTTACTGTGATTTTATTTTATTTTTCAATCGAAATGGTTTTATTCTTATCAAAAAGCTAATCCTCAAGCTTAGGACTGTCTGGGAGTGGTCTGAATGGATAAGAGAGAACTGACAACTAGCTGTTATTGGCCGAGAGGTTTGGAACTCTCTTTCTTATTGGTCTATTAATAAATGTACATCCCACCAAAACAGTCTAACCTTTCAGATGGTCTGTGAGAGCAAAATTGCATGATTATGTTATAATGCCTCAAATGGTTGTTTTATGCAACAGAATAGAGGGTTGTTATAACTCTATTGTGTCTGTGTGAACTGAAAGTGGGCCTCCGGGGGATTTAACACTGACAGTAGATTTACGATGCCTTTGGGTGGGTTAGCCGAACAGGGCCACATTCCATAGCATGAGTTAATATTTCTGTACTGGGGTACCAGGGGGAGATGCTCTCTACCCAATGAGGACAGTTTTTTTTTAGTTCTCAGTGATCACCTCCAGGGGTGATTACTGACCAGCTGGTTGAGTTCTCAGTGATCACCTCCAGGGGTGATTAGTTCCAGTGATCACCTCCAGGGGTGATTACTGACCAGCTGGTTGAGTTCTCAGTGATCACCTCCAGGGGTGATTACCGACCAGCTGGTTGAGTTCTCAGTGATCACCTCCAGGGGTGATTACTGACCAGCTGGTTGAGTTCTCAGTGATCACCTCCAGGGGTGATTACCGACCAGCTGGTTGAGTTCTCAGTGATCACCTCCAGGGGTGATTACCAACCAGCTGGTTGAGTTCTCAGTGATCACCTCCAGGGGTGATTACTGACCAGCTCCATTACTGCAGTAATTAAATAATACAATTTGATTGTTTTGAAGAAATGTTAAAAGTCTCCTTTTAAGCACAATAATTCCATCACAGGGCTTTTCAAAAAGCTCTTACACTGAAAGGGCATTTTCATCATTTTCAAAATTTCCCAGTATTATTCCATTGTCATAGTGTTGACATGTTAATATAATCACATTTATGACTACACAGGGAATTTAAGAGTTTGTTTTTTTAATGTTGTAAATACCTCTGACTTGTGTTCTAGAGAATCCACATAGAACCCACTATAGAGGGAAGAGGATAGACAGAGAGAATATGGACGGGGAAGTGGATTTGTGGTTACAACCCAAGGACTGTGTTGTTATTCAACAATATAGATTCACTTGCCAATCGTAATGTATAGGTTTGTAGAGAATAGCCATTAACCCATGACCTCAACATAGAGAATAGCCATTAACCCATGACCTCAACATAGAGAATACCCATTAACCCTGGTTACCAGACATTACCAGCTCTATATAGTCTAAAGGAATTCCTGGTTACCAGACATTACTAGCTCTACATAGTCTAAAGGAAGCCCTGGTTACCAGAGCCTAGTGGTTAGAATGGAGGGCTGGTAAGTAGCTTAGTGGTTAGAGTGGAGAGGTGGTAAGTAGCCTAGTGGTTAGAGTGGAGGGGTGGTAAGTAGCCTAGTGGTTAGAGTGGAGGGCTGGTAAGTAGCCTAGTGGTTAGAGTTAGGGGTGGTAAGTAGCCTAGAAGTTAGAGCATTGTGCCAGTAATCGAAAGGTTGCTGGAACGAATTGTCGAGCTGACAAGGTAAAAATATGTAGTTTTGCCCCTGAACAAGACAGTTAACCCACTGTTCCCCGGTAGGACATCATTGTAAATAAGAATTTGTTCTTAACTGACTTGCCTAGTTAAATTATTATTTTTTAAACATCACCACGTCTGTCTCAGAGACCAATGACATCACCACGTCTGTCTCAGAGACCAATAACATCACCACGTCTGTCTCAGAGACCAATAACATCACCACGTCTGTCTCAGAGACCAATAACATCACCACGTCTGTCTCAGAGACCAATAACATCACCACGTCTGACTCAGAGACCAATAACATCACCACGTCTGTCTCAGAGACCAATGACATCACCACGTCTGTCTCAGAGACCAATGACATCACCACGTCTGTCTCAGAGACCAATAACATCACCACGTCTGTCTCAGAGACCAATGACATCACCACGTCTGTCTCAGAGACCAATAACATCACCACGTCTGTCTCAGAGACCAATAACATCACCACGTCTGTCTCAGAGACCAATAACATCACCACGTCTGTCTCAGAGACCAATAACATCACCACGTCTGTCTCAGAGACCAATGACATCACCACGTCTGTCTCAGAGACCAATGACATCACCACGTCTGTCTCAGAGACCAATGACATCACCACGTCTGTCTCAGAGACCAATGACATCACCACGTCTGTCTCAGAGACCAATAACATCACCACGTCTGTCTCAGAGACCAATGACATCACCACGTCTGTCTCAGAGACCAATAACATCACCACGTCTGTCTCAGAGACCAATAACATCACCACGTCTGTCTCAGAGACCAATGACATCACCACGTCTGTCTCAGAGACCAATGACATCACCACGTCTGTCTCAGAGACCAATGACATCACCACGTCTGTCTCAGAGACCAATGACATCACCACGTCTGTCTCAGAGACCAATGACATCACCACGTCTGTCTCAGAGACCAATGACATCACCACGTCTGTCTCAGAGACCAATGACATCACCACGTCTGTCTCAGAGACCAATGACATCACCACGTCTGTCTCAGAGACCAATGACATCACCACGTCTGTCTCAGAGACCAATGACATCACCACGTCTGTCTCAGAGACCAATGACATCACCACGTCTGTCTCAGAGACCAATGACATCACCACGTCTGTCTCAGAGACCAATGACATCACCACGTCTGTCTCAGAGACCAATGACATCACCACGTCTGTCTCAGAGACCAATGACATCACCACGTCTGTCTCAGAGACCAATGACATCACCACGTCTGTCTCAGAGACCAATGACATCACCACGTCTGTCTCAGAGACCAATGACATCACCACGTCTGTCTCAGAGACCAATGACATCACCACGTCTGTCTCAGAGACCAATGACATCACCACGTCTGTCTCAGAGACCAATAACATCACCACGTCTGTCTCAGAGACCAATAACATCACCACGTCTGTCTCAGAGACCAATGACATCACCACGTCTGTCTCAGAGACCAATAACATCACCACGTCTGTCTCAGAGACCAATGACATCACCACGTCTGTCTCAGAGACCAATGACATCACCACGTCTGTCTCAGAGACCAATGACATCACCACGTCTGTCTCAGAGACCAATAACATCACCACGTCTGTCTCAGAGACCAATGACATCACCACGTCTGTCTCAGAGACCAATGACATCACCACGTCTGTCTCAGAGACCAATAACATCACCACGTCTGTCTCAGAGACCAATGACATCACCACGTCTGTCTCAGAGACCAATAACATCACCACGTCTGTCTCAGAGACCAATAACATCACCACGTCTGTCTCAGAGACCAATGACATCACCACGTCTGTCTCAGAGACCAATGACATCACCACGTCTGTCTCAGAGACCAATGACATCACCACGTCTGTCTCAGAGACCAATGACATCACCACGTCTGTCTCAGAGACCAATAACATCACCACGTCTGTCTCAGAGACCAATGACATCACCACGTCTGTCTCAGAGACCAATGACATCACCACGTCTGTCTCAGAGACCAATGACATCACCACGTCTGTCTCAGAGACCAATAACATCACCACGTCTGTCTCAGAGACCAATAACATCACCACGTCTGTCTCAGAGACCAATAACATCACCACGTCTGTCTCAGAGACCAATAACATCACCACGTCTGTCTCAGAGACCAATAACATCACCACGTCTGTCTCAGAGACCAATAACATCACCACGTCTGTCTCAGAGACCAATGACATCACCACGTCTGTCTCAGAGACCAATAACATCACCACGTCTGTCTCAGAGACCAATAACATCACCACGTCTGTCTCAGAGACCAATAACATCACCACGTCTGTCTCAGAGACCAATAACATCACCACGTCTGTCTCAGAGACCAATAACATCACCACGTCTGTCTCAGAGACCAATGACATCACCACGTCTGTCTCAGAGACCAATGACATCACCACGTCTGTCTCAGAGACCAATGACATCACCACGTCTGTCTCAGAGACCAATGACATCACCACGTCTGTCTCAGAGACCAATGACATCACCACGTCTGTCTCAGAGACCAATGACATCACCACGTCTGTCTCAGAGACCAATAACATCACCACGTCTGTCTCAGAGACCAATGACATCACCACGTCTGTCTCAGAGACCAATAACATCACCACGTCTGTCTCAGAGACCAATAACATCACCACGTCTGTCTCAGAGACCAATAACATCACCACGTCTGTCTCAGAGACCAATAACATCACCACGTCTGTCTCAGAGACCAATAACATCACCACGTCTGTCTCAGAGACCAATGACATCACCACGTCTGTCTCAGAGACCAATGACATCACCACGTCTGTCTCAGAGACCAATGACATCACCACGTCTGTCTCAGAGACCAATGACATCACCACGTCTGTCTCAGAGACCAATGACATCACCACGTCTGTCTCAGAGACCAATGACATCACCACGTCTGTCTCAGAGACCAATGACATCACCACGTCTGTCTCAGAGACCAATGACATCACCACGTCTGTCTCAGAGACCAATGACATCACCACGTCTGTCTCAGAGACCAATAACATCACCACGTCTGTCTCAGAGACCAATAACATCACCACGTCTGTCTCAGAGACCAATAACATCACCACGTCTGTCTCAGAGACCAATGACATCACCACGTCTGTCTCAGAGACCAATGACATCACCACGTCTGTCTCAGAGACCAATGACATCACCACGTCTGTCTCAGAGACCAATGACATCACCACGTCTGTCTCAGAGACCAATGACATCACCACGTCTGTCTCAGAGACCAATGACATCACCACGGCCGTGGTGACAGAAACACTTAAACAGAGTTTCAACGTTGTTTAGTTATTCAGTCTTATTTTGGTACGTTTCTTCCTCTTCCTGTGTTTGTTTGACTGGATGACCTTTTCCCTTGATGTTTTACGTTCATATTTCAGAGATTTTCCCCTCGATGGAGAGGCTTGAGTGACCCTGTGAATCATCTATCTTTTCCTCTTCCACATTAATCTGTATTCCTTACATAGTGCACTGGTCAAAGGTAGTGAACTATATAGGGGTATTGGATGTCATATGAGAGGCAGACTGATACAATTAAAACCAGGTGACCTGATACCTCTTGCTCCTCCGAGATCCCTGGATTCTCGCTGAGAGAGGACAAGTGTCAATCAATGTGTTCTGTCGGGCTACCAGAATATCTCGGGAGGCTAATCGTCACATCGGGCCCCTTCCTTCCTCTTCCCTCTCTGGTCATGGTAAACTGTACTGGTTCTGAAGAGCTGTGTTCTAGAGATGCTGCCAGCTGGATATCATGAAACTTCCTGGACTCTTCCGTCTGAATCATCCTAAAGTTTAATTGAGTTAAATTAAACACGAGCCTAACTTCCCCCTCTAGTTGAGAACATACTAGCCTAACTTCCCCCTCTAGTTGAGAACATACTAGCCTAACTTCCCCCTCTAGTTGAGAACATACTAGCCTAACTTCCCCCTCTAGTTCAGAACATACTAGCCTAACTTCCCCCTCTAGTTCACAACATACTAGCCTAACTTCCCCCTCTAGTTCAGAACATACTAGCCTAACTTCCCCCTCTAGTTCAGAACATACTAGCCTAACTTCCCCCTCTAGTTGAGAACATACTAGCCTAACTTCCCCCTCTAGTTCACAACATACTAGCCTAACTTCCCCCTCTAGTTCAGAACATACTAGCCTAACTTCCCCCTCTAGTTCAGAACATACTAGCCTAACTTCCCCCTCTAGTTCAGAACATACTAGCCTAACTTCCCCCTCTAGTTCAGAACATACTAGCCTAACTTCCCCCTCTAGTTCAGAACATACTAGCCTAACTTCCCCCTCTAGTTGAGAACATACTAGCCTAACTTCCCCCTCTAGTTCAGAACATACTAGCCTATCTTCCCCCTCTAGTTGAGAACATACTAGCCTAACTTCCCCCTCTAGTTCAGAACATACTAGCCTAACTTCCCCCTCTAGTTGAGAACATACTAGCCTAACTTCCCCATCTAGTTCAGAACATACTAGCCTAACTTCCCCCTCTAGTTCAGAACATACTAGCCTAACTTCCCCTCTAGTTGAGAACATACTAGCCTAACTTCCCCCTCTAGTTCAGAACATACTAGCCTAACTTCCCCCTCTAGTTGAGAACATACTAGCCTAACTTCCCCCTCTAGTTCAGAACATACTAGCCTAACTTCCCCCTCTAGTTGAGAACATACTAGCCTAACTTCCCCATCTAGTTCAGAACATACTAGCCTAACTTCCCCCTCTAGTTGAGAACATACTAGCCTAACTTCCCCCTCTAGTTCAGAACATACTAGCCTAACTTTCCCCTCTA
>NC_060185.1:98293344-98345844 GCF_021184085.1 Oncorhynchus gorbuscha | reverse complement strand
GTTCTCTACAGTCAGCTCCACTGGGTAGCTACAGGACTGTTCTCCACAGCCAGCTCCACTGGGTAGCTACAGGACTGTTCTCCACAGTCAGCTCCACTAGGTAGCTACAGGACTGTTCTCCACAGCCAGCTCCACTGGGTAGCTACAGGACTGTTCTCTACAGTCAGCTCCACTGGGTAGCTACAGGACTGTTCTCCACAGTCAGTTCCACTGGTAGCTACAGGACTGTTCTCCACAGTCAGCTACACTGGGTAGCTACAGGACTGTTCTCCACAGTCAGCTCCACTGGGTAGCTACAATACTGTTCTCCACAGTCAGCTCCACTGGGTAGCTACAGGACTGTTCTCTGGGTAGCTACAGGACTGTTCTCCACAGCCAGCTCCACTGGGTAGCTACAGGACTGTTCTCCACAGTCAGCTCCACTGGGTAGCTACAGGACTGTTCTCCACAGCCAGCTCCACTGGGTAGCTACAGGACTGTTCTCTACAGTCAGCTCCACTGGGTAGCTACAGGACTGTTCTCCACAGCCAGCTCCACTGGGTAGCTACAGGACTGTTCTCCACAGTCAGCTCCACTAGGTAGCTACAGGACTGTTCTCCACAGCCAGCTCCACTGGGGAGCTACAGGACTGTTCTCCACAGTCAGCTCCACTGGGTAGCTACAGGACTGTTCTCCACAGCCAGCTCCACTGGGTAGCTACAGGACTGTTCTCCACAGCCAGCTCCACTGGGGAGCTACAGGACTGTTCTCCACAGTCAGCTCCACTGGGTAGCTACAGGACTGTTCTCCACAGTCAGCTCCACTGGGTAGCTACAGGACTGTTCTCCACAGCCAGCTCCACTGGGTAGCTACAGGACTGTTCTCCACAGTCAGCTCCACTGGGTAGCTACAATACTGTTCTCCACAGTCAGCTCCACTGGGTAACTACAATAATGTTCTCTGGGTAGCTACAGGACTGTTCTCCACAGTCAGCTCCACTGGGTAGCTACAGGACTGTTCTCACAGTCAGCTCCACTGGGTAGCTACAGGACTGTTCTCCACAGTCAGCTCCACTGGGTAGCTACAGGACTGTTCTTCACAGTCAGCTCCACTGGGTAGCTACAGGACTGTTCTCCACAGCCAGCTCCACTGGGTAGCTACAGGACTGTTCTCCACAGTCAGCTCCACTGGGTAGCTACAGGACTGTTCTCCACAGCCAGCTCCACTGGGGAGCTACAGGACTGTTCTCCACAGTCAGCTCCACTGGGTAGCTACAGGACTGTTCTCCACAGCCAGCTCCACTGGGTAGCTACAGGACTGTTCTCCACAGCCAGCTCCACTTGGGAGCTACAGGACTGTTCTCCACAGTCAGCTCCACTGGGGAACTACAGGACTGTTCTCCACAGTCAGCTCCACTGGGGAGCTACAGGGCTGTTCTCCACAGTCAGCTCCACTGGGTAGCTGCAGGACTGTTCTCCACAGCCAGCTCCACTGGGTAGCTACAGGACTGTTCTCCACAGTCAGCTCCACTGGGTAGCTACAGGACTGTTCTCCACAGCCAGCTCCACTGGGTAGCTACAGGACTGTTCTGCACAGCCAGCTCCATTGGGTAGCTACAGGACTGTTCTCCACAGCCAGCTCCACTGGGTAGCTACAGGACTGTTCTCCATAGCCAGCTCCACTGGGTAACTACAATACTGTTTTCCACAGCCATCTCCACTGGGTAGCTACAGGACTGACCCTCTGAGTCCCAGAACTATATATCAGCCAATCAAACCCATGAACCACCTAGAGTGAACTATATATCAGCCAATCACACCCATGAACCACTGGTTCTCTTGGCTGTGTTGCAAATGTAACCCTTATTCTCTGTAGTGCACAGCTTTTCATCAGAGTATGGGGTGTTTGTCTAAAGTAGTGTACTAAATAGGGAATAGGGTTCCATAGGGCTCTGGTCTAAAGTAGTGCACTAAATAGGGAATAGGGTTCCATGTGAGATGTATCCCTGGTCTCCATACTACCACAGTCACATAGGAACCATTTACTTTTCATGTTGACCTCCCAACAAGGTCTCCTGTATGCCATAAGACTGTATAAGCCAGCTGAGCTCAAGCCTGGTCATTTGAAAGTCTTCAGGTACTCATGCAATGCATTTCCATGGTTACAATTCATTGAATGGTGGACAACTGAATGTGGCGGAGAGTTTTACAACGTTGCATTTTCGATACTGAGCAGTTTATACTTGCTTTTCTTCTTCTTAGGGATTCTCTGTATCCCCTCCTTTCTCCTTCCCTCACCTCCTCTCTCCTTCCCTCTGTCTCGCCTCCTCTCCCCTCCTTTCTTCCCTCACCTCCTCTCTCCTTCCCTCTGTCTCGCCTCCTCTCTCCTCCTTCCTTCCCTCACCTCCTCTCTCCTTCCCTCCCCTCCGTGTCTCCTCCTCTCCCCTCCTTCTTTCCTCACCTCCTCTCTCCTTCCCTCCCCTCCGTCTCTCCTCTTCTCCCCTCCTTCCTTCCTCACCTCCTCTCTCCTTCCCTCCCCTCCGTCTATCCTCCTCTCCCCTCCTCTCTCCTTCCCTCCCCTCCGTCTCTCCTCCCCTCCCCTCCTTCCTTCCCTCCCCTCCGTCTCTCCGCCTCTCCCCTCCTTCCTTCCCTCACCTCATCTCTCCCTCTCTCCTTCCCTCCCCTCCGTCTCGCCTCCTCTCCCCTCCTTCCTTCCCTCCTCTCTCCTTCCATCCCCTCCGTCTCTCCTCCGTCTCTCCTCCTCTCCCCTCCTTCCTTACCTCACCTCCTCTCTCCTTCTCTTCCCTCCGTCTATCCTCCTCTCCCCTCCTCTCTCCTTCCCTCCCCTCCGTCTCTCCTCCTCTCCCTTCCTTCCTTCCCTCACCTCCTCTCTCCTTCCCTCCCCCCCTCTCTCCTTCTCTCCCCTCCTTCCTTCCTTCCCTCCCCTCCTTCCTTCCCTCACCTCCTCTCTCCTTCCCTCTCCTCCGTCTCACCTCCTCCCCCTCCTTCCTTCCCTCCTCTCTCCTTCCCTTCCCTTCCCTCCCCTCCCTCTCTCCTCCTTTCCGCTCCTTTCTTCCCTCTCCTCCTCTCTCCTTCCCTCTCCTCCGTCTCGCCTCCTCCGCCCTCCTTCCTTCCATCCCCTCTCCTTCCCTCCCCTCCCTCTCTCCTCCTCTCCGCTCCTTCCTACCCTACCCTCCTCTCTCCTTCCCTCTCGCCTCCTCCCCCATCCTTCCTTCCCTCCTCTCTCCTTCCCTTCCCTCCCCTCCCTCTCTCCTCCTCTCCGCTCATTCCTTCCCACTCCTCCTCTGTCCTTCCCTCTCCTCCGTCTCGCCTCCTCCGCCCTCCTTCCTTCCCTCCCCCTCCTTCCTTCCTTCCTTCCCTCCCCCCTCCTTCCTTCCTTCCCTCCCCTCTCCTTCCCTCCCATCCCTCTCTCCTGCTCTCCGCTCCTTCCTTCCCTCCCCTCTTCTCTCCTTCTCTCCCCTCCATCTCTCCTCCTCTCCCGGCACATGATGCCCAACAACTGTACCAAGTCATTAGAAACGCCGGAAGGGGATTTGATAAATCAAACCAATTCAATGTTTATTCGTCACATGCTTCCTAAATAACAGTGAAATGCTTCCTTGCGGGCCTTACGGACAGTATAGAGAGACAGAAAATAGAGAAATAATAGAAAAATGCTGTGTGTGAGTTATCATCCTCTCACAGGCCTTGTAGTTCCTCTGTCTTATCATTTTACCAGCACTCCTCGCCCCCCTTACTCCTCCCACGTTTTCAGCTCAACTCAAATTTGACGACAATAGAACCCCCCAAAAAAACACAAAACTGCTGCTTCTAGCAGAAAGAAAAGAGTGTGCTTCTTCTCCTTCCCTCCTCTCCTTCCACCTCTCCCTCCCTTTTTCCTTCCTTACACCTCTCCCTTCCTTCCTTCCTTCCTTCCTTCCATCCTTCCTTCCTTCCTTCCTTCCATCCTTCCTTCCTTCCATCCTTCCTTCCTTCCTTCCTTCCTTCCATCCTTCCTTCCTTCCTTCCATCCTTTTTTCCTTTTTTCCTTCCTTCCTTCCTTCCTTCCTTCCTTCCTTCCTTCCTTCCTTCCTTCCTTCTGTCCGTCCGTCCGTCCGTCCGTCCTTCCTTCTTCCTTCCTTCCTTCCTTCCTTCCTTCCTTCCTTCCTTCCTTCCTTCCTTCCATCCTTCCTTCCTTCCTTCCATCCTTCCCTCCTTCCTTCCTCCCTCCCCCTCCCTCCCTCCCCCTCCCTCCCTCCCTCCCTCTCTCCCTCCCCCTCCCTCCCTCCCCCTCCCCCTCCCTCCTCCCTCCCTCCCTCCCTCCCTCCCCCTCCCTCCCTCCCTCCCTCCCTCCCCCTCCCTCTCTCCCTCCCTCCCTCCCTCCCTCTCCCTGTTCCTAATTTCATCTGTATTGCTGCAGTGTGTTTGACAAGTGAGCCAGACGTGTGGCTTTAAGAAGACACAGAGAGAGGCACGACTCAGACGGTCTCCTTTCCTCCCCAACCTGACCCTTGTCACACAATTAGCCGCCTGCCTTTCAGATAGCTAGAACAAAGGTGAACTCTGAGAGGCCAGGCTGTATCCTGACATCCTCCCAAATGGCACACTATAAAGTGTTTAGTCCCTATATAGTGCACTAGCCCTATGTGCCTTGGTCAAAAGTAGTGCACTATAATACATCTGGCACAGTACTATAGGGAATAGAGTTTGCATTTTGGGACATTGCCTCAGTCCATATGGGGGCGGAGGTTGGTTGGGTGACACGCCTCTCATGCCTCGAACGCAGCTCTCTTCACCAGTGGCATCGGTAGCTGTCACTAAGCATCTCTGTCTTCCTGTGATCTCTAATGGCAGACCCAGATTGGACCAACGGGAGCAACAGCTGCTGCTGTTTAACGAGGAAGGACAGAGAGATGTGGAGAATATAGGCCATCACTCTAAGAGAAAAGGGCAGAGAGATGAGGAGAATATAGACCATCACTCTAAGAGAAAAGGGCAGAGAGATGTGGAGAATATAGACCATCACTCTAAGAGAAAAGGGCAGAGAGATGTGGAGAATATAGACCATCACTCTAAGAGAAAAGGGCAGAGAGATGAGGAGAATATAGACCATCACTCTAAGAAAAAAAGGGCAGAGAGATGAGGAGAATATAGACCATCACTCTAAGAAAAAAGGACAGAGAGATGTGGAGAATATAGACCATCACTCTAAGAGAAAAGGGCAGAGAGATGAGGAGAATATAGACCATCACTCTAAGAGAAAAGGACAGAGAGATGTGGAGAATATAGACCATCACTCTAAGAGAAAAGGGCAGAGAGATGTGGAGAATATAGACCATCACTCTAAGAAAAAAAGGGCAGAGAGATGAGGAGAATATAGACCATCACTCTAAGAGAAAAGGGCAGAGAGATGTGGAGAATATAGACCATCACTCTAAGAGAAAAGGATAGAGGTGTTACCATGGTCTCAGACCTATAGAAGTACTGTATCAGATAGAGGTGTTACCATGGTCTCAGACCTATAGAAGTACTGTATCAGATAGAGGTGTTACCATGGTCTCAGACCTATAGAAGTACTGTATCAGATAGAGGTGTTACCATGGTCTCAGACCTATAGAAGTACTGTATCAGATAGAGGTGTTACCATGGTCTCAGACCTATAGAAGTACTGTATCAGATAGAGGTGTTACCATGGTCTCAGACCTATAGAAGTACTGTATCAGATAGAGGTGGAGGACTAATTCTAGGGAATTTAGCTGGAAGAACTCTTTCTAGGGCTGGGCGATAAATCAATATCAATAATTATTGAGGTAAATACTTCCCTCAATCACTATATAAAAACATTTAGATTAATTTTCTACAATGTCGATATAGAATATTTAGATACGTGAGGAGAAGTGACAATATGCACGTGGAGAGGTACACGCCCACTAAAAACCACTTAGCACCTGGTGGAGGAGGAGCCATGGAGAGGTACACGCCCACTAAAAACCACTTAGCACCTGGTGGAGGAGGAGCCATGGAGAGGTACACGCCCACTAAAAACCACTTAGCACCTGGTGGAGGAGGAGCCATGGAGAGGTACACGCCCACTAAACACCACTTAGCACCTGGTGGAGGAGGAGCCATGTAGAGGTACACGTCCACTAAACACCACTTAGCACCTGGTGGAGGAGGAGCCATGGAGAGGTACACGCCCACTAAACACCACTTAGCACCTGGAGTGATGGAGTAGACTCTTTTAACCACTAAGTGAGTGATGGAGTAGCCTCTATTAACCACTAAGTGAGTGATGGAGTAGCCTCTTTTAACCACTAAATGAGTGATGGAGCAGCCTCTATTAACCACTAAATAAGTGATGGAGTAGCCTCTATTAACTACTGAGTGAGTGATGGAGTAGCCTATATTAACCACTACATGAGTGATGGAGTAGCCTCTATTAACCACTAACTGGGTGATGGAGTAGCCTCTATTAACCACTAAATGAGTGATGGAGTAGCCACTATTAACCACTAAATGAGTGATGGAGTAGCCACCATTAACCACTAAATGAGTGATGGAGCAGCCTCTATTAACCACTAAATGAGTCATGGAGTAGCCACCATTGACCACTAAATGAGTGATGGAGTAGCCACTATTAACCACTAAATGAGTGATGGAGTAGCCTCTTTTAACCACTAAATGAGTGATGGAGCAGCCTCTATTAACCACTAAATAAGTGATGAAGTACCCTCTATTAACCACTGAGTGAGTGATGGAGTAGTCTATATTAACCACTACATGAGTGATGGAGTAGCCTCTATTAACCACTAAATGGGTGATGGAGTAGCCTCTATTAACCACTAAATGAGTGATGGAGTAGCCACTATTAACCACTAAATGAGTGATGGAGTAGCCTTTATTAACCACTAAATGAGTGATGGAGTAGCCTCTATTAACCACTAAATGAGTGATGGAGTAGCCACTATTAACCACTAAATGAGTGATGGAGTAGCCACTATTAACCACTAAATGAGTGATGGAGTAGCCACTATTAACCACTAAATGAGTGATGGAGTAGCCTCTATTAACCACTAAATGAGTGATGGAGTAGCCTCTATTAACCACCAAATGAGTGATGGAGTAGCCTCTATTAACCACTAAATGAGTGATGGAGTAGCCTCTTTGAACCACTAAATGAGTGATGGAGTAGCCTCTTTGAACCACTAAATGAGTGATGGAGTAGCCTCTATTAACCACCAAATGAGTGATGGAGTAGCCTCTATTAACCACCAAATGAGTGATGGAGTAGCCTCTATTAACCACCAAATGAGTGATGGAGTAGCCTCTATTAACCACTAAATGAGTGATGGAGTAGCCTTTATTAACCACTAAATGAGTGATGGAGTAGCCTCTATTAACCACTAAATGAGTGATGGAGTAGCCACTATTAACCACTAAATGAGTGATGGAGTAGCCACTATTAACCACTAAATGAGTGATGGAGTAGCCACTATTAACCACTAAATGAGTGATGGAGTAGCCTCTATTAACCACCAAATGAGTGATGGAGTAGCCTCTATTAACCACCAAATGAGTGATGGAGTAGCCTCTATTAACCACCAAATGAGTGATGGAGTAGCCTCTATTAACCACCAAATGAGTGATGGAGTAGCCTCTATTAACCACTAAATGAGTGATGGAGTAGCCACTATTAACCACTAAATGAGTCATGGAGTAGCCACCATTAACCACTAAATGAGTGATGGAGTAGCCACAATTAACCACTAAATGAGTGATGGAGTAGCCACTATTAACCACTAAATGAGTGATGGAGTAGCCACTATTTACCACTAAATGAGTGATGGAGTAGCCACTATTAACCACTAAATGAGTGATGGAGTAGCCTCTTTTAACCACTAAATGAGTGATGGAGCAGCCTCTATTAACCACTAAATAAGTGATGGAGTAGCCTCTATTAACCACTGAGTGAGTGATGGAGTAGTCTATATTAACCACTACATGAGTGATGGAGTAGCCTCTATTAACCACTAAATGGGTGATGGAGTAGCCTCTATTAACCACTAAATGAGTGATGGAGTAGCCACTATTAACCACTAAATGAGTGATGGAGTAGCCTTTATTAACCACTAAATGAGTGATGGAGTAGCCTCTATTAACCACTAAATGAGTGATGGAGTAGCCACTATTAACCACTAAATGAGTGATGGAGTAGCCACTATTAACCACTAAATGAGTGATGGAGTAGCCACTATTAACCACTAAATGAGTGATGGAGTAGCCTCTATTAACCACTAAATGAGTGATGGAGTAGCCTCTATTAACCACCAAATGAGTGATGGAGTAGCCTCTATTAACCACTAAATGAGTGATGGAGTAGCCTCTTTGAACCACTAAATGAGTGATGGAGTAGCCTCTTTGAACCACTAAATGAGTGATGGAGTAGCCTCTATTAACCACCAAATGAGTGATGGAGTAGCCTCTAAGCCTCTATTAACCACCAAATGAGTGATGGAGTAGCCTCTATTAATCACCAAATGAGTGATGGAGTAGCCTCTATTATCCACTAAATGAGTGATGGAGTAGCCTCTATTAACCACCAAATGAGTGATGGAGTAGCCTCTATTAACCACTAAATGAGTGATGGAGTAGCCTCTATTAACCACTAAATGAGTGATGGAGTAGCCACTATTAACCTCTAAATGAATGATGGAGTAACCTCTATTAACCACTAAATGAGTGATGGAGTAGCCTCTATTAACCACTAAATGAGTGATGGAGTAGCCACTATTAACCACTAAATGAGTGATGGAGTAGCCTTTATTAACCACTAAATGAGTGATGGAGTAGCCTCTATTAACCACTAAATGAGTGATGGAGTAGCCACTATTAACCACTAAATGAGTCATGGAGTAGCCACCATTAACCACTAAATGAGTGATGGAGTAGCCACAATTAACCACTAAATGAGTGATGGAGTAGCCACTATTAACCACTAAATGAGTGATGGAGTAGCCACTATTTACCACTAAATGAGTGATGGAGTAGCCACTATTAACCACTAAATGAGTGATGGAGTAGCCTCTTTTAACCACTAAATGAGTGATGGAGCAGCCTCTATTAACCACTAAATAAGTGATGGAGTAGCCTCTATTAACCACTGAGTGAGTGATGGAGTAGTCTATATTAACCACTACATGAGTGATGGAGTAGCCTCTATTAACCACTAAATGGGTGATGGAGTAGCCTCTATTAACCACTAAATGAGTGATGGAGTAGCCACTATTAACCACTAAATGAGTGATGGAGTAGCCTTTATTAACCACTAAATGAGTGATGGAGTAGCCTCTATTAACCACTAAATGAGTGATGGAGTAGCCACTATTAACCACTAAATGAGTGATGGAGTAGCCACTATTAACCACTAAATGAGTGATGGAGTAGCCTCTATTAACCACTAAATGAGTGATGGAGTAGCCTCTATTAACCACTAAATGAGTGATGGAGTAGCCTCTATTAACCACTAAATGAGTGATGGAGCAGCCTCTATTAACCACTAAATGAGTGATGGAGCAGCCTCTATTAACCACTAAATGAGTGATGGAGCAGCCTCTATTAACCACTAAATGAGTGATGGAGTAGCCTCTATTAACCACTAAATGAGTGATGGAGTAGCCTCTATTAACCACTAAATGAGTGATGGAGTAGCCTCTAAATGAGTGATGGAGTAGCCTCTAAATGAGTGATGGAGTAGCCTCTAAATGAGTGATGGAGGTGAAAACAGTGGCAGTGAAAGCCATGGAGAAGGAACAGCTTCCAACCAAGAAATCATTGATTTAAAGGGTTAAACGGTTTCAGTCATTTGGAAGTGGGTTTGGTGTTCTGAAGTCCGACAAAGAGCAGAACCATGTTCGGGGCAAATTGTGCCGTAGACATGAGGCTACGAAGTCTGGTAATACGACAAACCTGTTTCAACATCTGAAGCAAAAATCATCACTCTTTGGACTATACAGGAAGTTTGAGTTCCACGGTATTGATCAACACCCCTTAAAGCACCAGCCAATCTAGGGAAGTTTGAGTTAGCGCCACGGTATTGATCAACACCCCTTAAAGCACCAGCCAATCTAGGGAAGTTTGAGTTAGCGCCACGGTATTGATCAACACCCCTCAAAGCACCAGCCAATCTAGGGAAGTTTGAGTTAGCGCCACGGTATTGATCAACACCCCTTAAAGCACCAGCCAATCTAGGGAAGTTTGAGTTAGCGCCACGGTATTGATCAACACCCCTTAAAGCACCAGCCAATCTAGGGAAGTTTGAGTTAGCGCCACGGTATTGATCAACGCCCCTCAAGCACCAGCCAAATCTAGGGTAGTTTGAGTTAGCGCCACGGTATTGATCAACACCCCTTAAAGCACCAGCCAATCTAGGGAAGTTTGTGTTAGCGCCACGGTATTGATCAACACCCCTTAAAGCACCAGCCAATCTAGGGAAGTTTGAGTTAGCGCCACGGTATTGATCAACATCCCTTAAAGCACCAGCCAAATCTAGGGATGTTCGTCCGAAGCAGTCAACACTGACAGCTTTTATACCTTATACAAGCAAACATCGAAAATACCAAGACATCACAAATGCTATTACGCATAGCATTGCTAAGGACATGCTACCAATTAGCACAGTCGAAAAGGAAAGTTTCAAGAGTATGGTGCGAATTTAAAAAAGATATAGATATCGTGATAATTGATTTGCCATATCGCCCAGGCCTAACTCTTTCAAATCAGCAATGCACTGTCTAAATGATAAAGATGACAGGATGTACACACGCACTTGGACAGTACGGGGACACACGCACAAACACACACACAACACACACACACACACAACACACACACACACACACACACACACACACACACACACACACACACACACACACACACACACAAACACACACACACACTATACAGCGGAACACACACACACACACACAGCGGCACACACACACACACCACCACAAAGCACCAGCCAATCTAGGGAAGTTTGAGTTAGCACCACACACACACATCAACACGGAACACACACACACACCAGCGGCACAATCTAGGGCAAGTTTGACACACACACACACGGTACACATCAACACACACACACACACACACACCAGCACAACACTAGGGAAGTTTGAGTTACACACACACACACACATGCACACACACACACAGCGGCACACACACACAGCACAACACACAGGGACACACACACACACACACACACACACACACACACACACACACACACACACACACACACAACACTGAGGGACACACACACACAGCGATCACACACACACACACACAGCACCAGCCAAATCTAGGGAAGTTTGAGTTACACACACACACACACACATCAACACCCACAAAGCACCAGCCAATCTAGGGAAGTTTGGGACACACACACACACACACACATCAACACACACACACAAAGCACCAGCCAATCTAGGACACACACACACACACACACACGGTACACATCAACACCCACAAAGCACACACACAAATCTAGGGACACACACACACACACAGCGGCACACACACACAACACACACACACTTTTATACACACACACAGCAAACATCACAAACACACCAAGACATCACAAATGCACACACACACAGCACACACACACACACACAGCGACATGCTACACACACACACACACACACACAACACACAACACACACACACACAGTATGGTGCACACACACAAAAACACATATAGATATTGTGACAACACACACACTTGACACACACACACACACACCAACTCACACAAATCAGCAATGCACTGTCAAATGATAAAGATGACACACATGTACACACACACAAACACACACACACACACACACTGCGGGACACACACACACACACAGCGGCACACACACACACACACAGCGGCACACACACACACACACACACACACACACACACACACACACACACACACACACACACACACACACACACACACACACACACACACACACACACACACACACACACACAGCGGGACACACACACACACACACACACACACACACACACACACACACAGGACACACACACACACACACACACACACACAGATCTGCTTCAAGATCAATATTTTCATGTGCTACTATTTTAATGGCCAGGATAAACCAGGCTAAACCAGGATAAACCAGGCTAAACCAGGCTAAACCAGGATAAACCAGGCTAAACCCGGCTAAACCAGGATAAACCAGGCTAAACCCGGCTAAACCAGGATAAACCAGGCTAAACCAGGATAAACCAGGATAAACCAGGATAAACCAGGCTAAACCAGGATAAACCAGGCTAAACCCGGCTAAACCAGGATAAACCAGGATAAACCAGGCTAAACCAGGATAAACCAGGCTAAACCAGGATAAACCAGGGTAAACCAGGATAAACCAGGCTAAACCAGGATAAACCAGGATAAACCAGGCTATCCTGGTTGATAAACCAGGATAAACCAGGATAAACCAGGCTAAACCAGGATAAACCAGGGTAAATCAGGATAAACCAGGCTAAACCAGGATAAACCAGGATAAATCAGGCTAAACCCGATCAGGCTAAACCCGGCTAAACCAGGATAAACCAGGCTAAACCAGGATAAACCAGGGTAAACCAGGATAAACCAGGCTAAACCAGGCTAAACCCGGCTAAACCAGGATATCCTGGTTGATAAACCAGGATAAACCAGGATAAACCAGGATAAACCAGGCTAAACCAGGATAAACCAGGGTAAGGTGTTCATACCGGCCTTATTTGATTTACTGTTTCAAACCAAAAGGTGAGTTGATGTTTTTACAGTCAAACCCATGTATAGCAGAATGACAGTCAACCCCAGCTATAGCAGAATGACAGTCAACCCCAGCTATAGCAGAATGACAGTCAACCCCAGCTATAGCAGCATGACAGTCAAACCCATGTATAGCAGAATGACAGTCAACCCCAGCTATAGCAGAATGACAGTCAACCCCAGCTAAACCAGAATGACAGTCAACCCCAGCTATAGCAGAATGACAGTCAAACCCAGCTATAGCAGAATGACAGTCAACCCCAGCTATAGCAGAATGACAGTCTACCCAAGCTATAGCAGAATGACAGTCAACCCCAGCTATAGCAGCATGACAGTCAACCCCAGCTATAGCAGCATGACAGTCAAACCCATGTATAGCAGAATGACAGTCAACCCCAGCTATAGCAGAATGACAGTCAACCCCAGCTATAGCAGAATGACAGTCAACCCCAGCTATAGCAGCATGACAGTCAAACCCAGCTATAGCAGAATGACAGTCAAACCCAGCTATAGCAGAATGACAGTCAAACCCAGCTATAGCAGAATGACAGTCAAACCCAGCTATAGCAGAATGACAGTCAACCCCAGCTATAGCAGAATGACAGTCTACCCAAGCTATAGCAGAATGACAATCAACCCCAGCTATAGCAGCATGACAGTCAACCCCAGCTATAGCAGCATGACAGTCAACCCCAGCTATAGCAGAATGACAGCCAACCCCAGCTATAGCAGAATGACAGTCAACCCCAGCTATAGCAGCATGACAGTCAAACCCAGCTATAGCAGAATGACAGTCAAACCCAGCTATAGCAGAATGACAGTCAAACCCAGCTATAGCAGAATGACAGTCAAACCCAGCTATAGCAGAATGACAGTCAAACCCAGCTATAGCAGAATGACAGTCAACCCCAGCTATAGCAGCATGACAGTCAACCCCAGCTATAGCAGAATGACAGTCAACCCCAGCTAAAGCATAATGACAGTCAAACCCAGTTATAGCAGAATGACAGTCAAACCCAGCTATAGCAGAATGACAGTCAACCCCAGCTATAGCAGAATGACAGTCAACCCCAGCTATAGCAGAATGACAGTCAGACCCAGCTATAGCAGAATGACAGTCAAACCCAGCTATAGCAGAATGACAGTCAACCCCAGCTATAGCAGCATGACAGTCAACCCCAGCTATAGCAGAATGACAGTCAACCCCAGCTAAAGCAGAATGACAGTCAAACCCAGTTATAGCAGAATGACAGTCAAACCCAGCTATAGCAGAATGACAGTCAAACCCAGCTATAGCAGAATGACAGTCAAACCCAGCTATAGCAGAATGACAGTCAACCCCAGCTATAGCAGCATGACAGTCAACCCCAGCTATAGCAGAATGACAGTCAACCCCAGCTAAAGCAGAATGACAGTCAAACCCAGTTATAGCAGAATGACAGTCAAACCCAGCTATAGCAGAATGACAGTCAACCCCAGCTATAGCAGAATGACAGTCAACCCTGGCTATAGCAGAATGACAGTCAAACCCAGCTATAGCAGAATGACAGTCAAACCCAGCTATAGCAGAATGACAGTCAACCCCAGCTATAGCAGAATGACAGTCAAACCCAGCTATAGCAGAATGACAGTCAACCCCAGCTATAGCAGCATGACAGTCAACCCCAGCTATAGCAGAATGACAGTCAACCCCAGCTAAAGCAGAATGACAGTCAAACCCAGTTATAGCAGAATGACAGTCAAACCCAGCTATAGCAGAATGACAGTCAACCCCAGCTATAGCAGAATGACAGTCAACCCCGGCTATAGCAGAATGACAGTCAAACCCAGCTATAGCAGAATGACAGTCAAACCCAGCTATAGCAGAATGACAGTCAACCCCAGCTATAGCAGCATGACAGTCAACCCCAGCTATAGCAGAATGACAGTCAACCCCAGCTAAAGCAGAATGACAGTCAAACCCAGTTATAGCAGAATGACAGTCAAACCCAGCTATAGCAGAATGACAGTCAAACCCAGCTATAGCAGAATGACAGTCAACCCCAGCTATAGCAGAATGACAGTCAAAACCAGCTTTGCAGAATGACAGTCAAACCCAGCTATAGCAGCATGCCAGTCAACCACAGCTATAGCAGAATGACAGTCAAACCCAGCTATAGCAGCAAGACAGTCAAACCCAGCTATAGCAGCATGACAGTCAAACCCAGCTATAGCAGAATGACAGTCAAATCCAGCTATAGCAGAATGACAGTCAACCCCAGCTATAGCAGAATGACAGTAAACCCAGCTATAGCAGAATGACAGTCAACCCCAGATATAGCAGAATGACAGTAAACCCATCTATAGCAGAATGACAGTCAACCCCAGCTATAGCAGAATGACAGTAAACCCAGCTATAGCAGAATGACAGTCAACCCCAGCTATAGCAGAATGACAGTAAACCCAGCTATAGCAGAATGACAGTAAACCCAGCTATAGCAGAATGACAGTCAACCCCAGCTATAGCAGAATGACAGTAAACCCAGCTATAGCAGAATGACAGTAAACCCAGCTATAGCAGAATGACAGTAAACCCAGCTATAGCAGAATGACAGTAAACCCAGCTATAGCAGAATGACAGTAAACCCAGCTATAGCAGAATGACAGTCAACCCCAGCTATAGCAGAATGACAGTAAACCCAGCTATAGCAGAATGACAGTCAACCCCAGCTATAGCAGAATGACAGTAAACCCAGCTATAGCAGAATGACAGTAAACCCAGCTATAGCAGAATGACTATAGCAGAATGACAGTAAACCCAGCTATAGCAGAATGACAGTAAACCCAGCTATAGCAGAATGACAGTCAACCCCAGCTATAGCAGAATGACAGTAAACCCAGCTATAGCAGATTGACAGTCAATCCAGAGAATGTGATTTAACTTCCTTCAGGCGATGCCAGTGACATTCATTCATCAGAGATAGTTGTTTCTTCTGCTCATTATGAATTGACTCTCATTAGGAACAAATTCATAGAATGGGTCCCAAATGGTTCCCTACAGTGCAGGGCTTTTGACCAGGGCCTTTTTGGGAATCGGGTGCATTTGGGAAACGGTCATGCTGGCTAGTTTAGGATTACTTGATCTATTTCATCTCTGTTACTGTCAACGTGTCTTCATCTCGCAGTCCTGCTCTGTTGTGTTGTATTCAGTACTCTGTTCTGTTGTGTTGTATTCAGTACTCTGTTCTGTTGTATTGTATTCAGTACTCTGTTCTGTTGTGTTGTATTCAGTACTCTGTTCTGTTGTGTTGTATTCAGTACTCTGTTCTGTTCTGTTGTGTTGTATTCAGTACTCTGTTCTGTTGTGTTGTATTCAGTACTCTGTTCTGTTGTATTGTATTCAGTACTCTGTTCTGTTGTGTTGTATTCAGTACTCTGTTGTATTGTATTGTATTCAGTACTCTGTTCTGTTCTGTTGCGTTGTATTCAGTACTCTGTTCTGTTCTGTTGTGTTGTATTCAGTACTCTGTTCTGTTGTGTTGTGTTGTATTCAGTACTCTGTTCTGTTGTGTTGTGTTGTATTCAGTACTCTGTTCTGTTGTGTTGTGTTGTATTCAGTACTCTGTTGTATTGTATTGTATTCAGTACTCTGTTCTGTTCTGTTGCGTTGTATTCAGTACTCTGTTCTGTTCTGTTGCGTTGTATTCAGTACTCTGTTCTGTTCTGTTGTGTTGTATTCAGTACTCTGTTCTGTTGTGTTGTGTTGTATTCAGTACTCTGTTCTGTTGTGTTGTGTTGTATTCAGTACTCTGTTCTGTTGTGTTGTATTCAGTACTCTGTTCTGTTGTGTTGTGTTGTATTCAGTACTCTGTTCTGTTCTGTTGTATTGTGTTGTATTCAGTACTCTGTTGTATTGTATTGTATTCAGTACTCTGTTCTGTTCTGTTGCGTTGTATTCAGTACTCTGTTCTGTTCTGTTGTGTTGTATTCAGTACTCTGTTCTGTTGTGTTGTGTTGTATTCAGTACTCTGTTGTATTGTATTGTATTCAGTACTCTGTTCTGTTCTGTTGCGTTGTATTCAGTACTCTGTTCTGTTCTGTTGTGTTGTATTCAGTACTCTGTTCTGTTGTGTTGTGTTGTATTCAGTACTCTGTTCTGTTGTGTTGTGTTGTATTCAGTACTCTGTTCTGTTCTGTTGCGTTGTATTCAGTACTCTGTTCTGTTCTGTTGTGTTGTATTCAGTACTCTGTTCTGTTGTGTTGTGTTGTATTCAGTACTCTGTTCTGTTGTGTTGTGTTGTATTCAGTACTCTGTTCTGTTGTGTTGTGTTGTATTCAGTACTCTGTTCTGTTGTGTTGTGTTGTATTCAGTACTCTGTTCTGTTGTGTTGTGTTGTATTCAGTACTCTGTTCTGTTGTGTTGTATTCAGTACTCTGTTCTGTTGTGTTGTATTCAGTACTCTGTTCTGTTGTGTTGTATTCAGTACTCTGTTCTGTTGTGTTGTATTCAGTACTCTGTTCTGTTGTGTTGTATTCAGTACTCTGTTCTGTTGTGTTGTATTCAGTACTCTGTTCTGTTGTGTTGTATTCAGTACTCTGTTCTGTTGTGTTGTATTTAGTACTCTATTCTGTTCCTCTCTGACCTTACACAAAGTTACACAAAGCAGGATTCCATCCTGTATTATAAACTGTGTGGTTCGATCCCTGAATGCTGATTGGCCGACAGCTATGGTATATCAGACAGTATACCACGGGTATGGCAAAATGTTTTGTTTTCCTGTTCTAGTTACCAGGGTAACCAGTTTGTAATAGCATCACATCAAATCAAATCATTAAGGCTCCTTGGGGGTTTGTGGTATATGTCCAATATACCACGGCTAAGTACTGTGTTCAAGCACTCTGTGTTACGTCGTGCGTAAGAACATCCTTCAGCTGTGGTATGTTGGCCATATTACCAGACCTCCTCGAGCTTTGTTACTTAATTAAGCCGTATCTAGAAAATTTGACTTAGACCAAAAATGTATATACGTCTGGTAGACATAAAAAATGTATGTGTCTGAGAGAGGTACTGGACCATCTGACTAAAAAAACGTTTCATGCATTAAGGTTTACATCCAGTCATGTCACACGGTTGTGCAAAACAATGGGCTCTAAATCATAGTACAATCTCTATTCCAGTTGTCCTATTTGCTGCAGTGGGCTCTAAATCCTAGTACCATCTCTATTCCAGTTGTCCTATTTGCTGCAGTGGGCTCTAAATCCTAGTACCATCTCTATTCCAGTTGTCCTATTTGCTGCAGTGGGCTCTAAATCACAGTACCATCTCTATTCCAGTTGTCCTATTTGCTGCAGTGGGCTCTAAATCACAGTACCATCTCTATTCCAGTTGTCCTATTTGCTGCAGTGGGCTCTAAATCACAGTACCATCTCTATTCCAGTTGTCCTATTTGCTGCAGTGGGCTCTAAATCACAGTACCATCTCTATTCCAGTTGTCCTATTTCCTGCAGTGGGCTCTAAATCATAGTACAATCTCTATTCCAGTTGTCCTATTTGCTGCAGTGGGCTCTAAATCATAGTACAATCTCTATTCCAGTTGTCCTATTTGCTGCAGTGGGCTCTAAATCATAGTACAATCTCTATTCCAGTTGTCCTATTTGCTGCAGTGGGCTCTAAATCCTAGTACCATCTCTATTCCAGTTGTCCTATTTGCTAGAGGGGGCTCTAAATCATAGTACAATCTCTATTCCAGTTGTCCGATTTGCTGCAGTGGGCTCTAAATCATAGTACCATCTCTATTCCAGTTGTCCTATTTGCTGCAGTGGGCTCTAAATCATAGTACCATCTCTATTCCAGTTGTCCTATCAGCTGCAGTGGGCTCTAAATCACAGTACCATCTCTATTCCAGTTGTCCTATTTGCTGCAGTGCTTAACAATAATGGATGCTCACTAGATATGTTTATAAATCAAACTACCTAATTATGAATCAAGTTGCGAACCAAAATGTAATCAAAATAAAAAATGCAGAGCTGTGTTGTTTTACCTCAGTGGTCCTCTGTCCTTGTACGGGCAAAATAACCAATGATATTTCTGTGGTTTCACTCTCAATGGATGTGACACCCCCCGAGCTAATTGGATTTAAAGACAAGCTCGTTTGCCAGAGTTGTGTCATTATTGTTCTAGCTCGTTAGTGTAGCTGGCTATACAAGGCTTCACACACACACACACACACACACACACACACACACACACACACACACACACACACACACACACACACACACACACACACACACACACACACACACACACACACACACACACACACACACACACACACACACACACACACACACACACACACACACAGACCGGGACCACTGATTGACAGTAATAGGCTGTTAAACTCATCCTGGAATGGAGGTCCTAAACATTCATGTGTGATGCATCTTTACTGACTGGGTACAGATAGGAAGGTATGACTGCTGACTGGGTACAGATAGGAAGGTATGACTGCTGACTGGGTACAGATAGGAAGGTATGACTGCTGACTGGTTACAGATAGGGAGGTATGACTGCTGACTGGGTACAGATAGGGAGGTATGACTGCTGACTGGTTACAGATAGGAAGGTATGACTGCTGACTGGGTACAGATAGGAAGGTATGACTGCTGACTGGGTACAGATAGGAAGGTATGACTGCTGACTGGGTACAGATAGGAAGGTATGACTGCTGACTGGGTACAGATAGGAAGGTATGACTGCTGACTGGTTACAGATAGGGAGGTATGACTGCTGACTGGGTACAGATAGGGAGGTATGACTGCTGACTGGTTACAGATAGGAAGGTATGATAGGAAGGTATGACTGCTGACTGGGTACAGATAGGAAGGTATGACTGCTGACTGGGTACAGATAGGAAGGTATGACTGCTGACTGGGTACAGATAGGAAGGTATGACTGCTGACTGGGTACAGATAGGGGGTATGACTGCTGACTGGTTACAGATAGGAAGGTATGACTGCTGACTGGTTACAGATAGGAAGGTATGACTGCTGACTGGGTACAGATAGGGAGGTATGACTGCTGACTGGTTACAGATAGGAAGGTATGACTGCTGACTGGGTACAGATAGGGGGTATGACTGCTGACTGGGTACAGATAGGGAGGTATGACTGCTGACTGGGTACAGATAGGAAGGTATGACTGCTGACTGGGTACAGATAGGGGGGTATGACTGCTGACTGGGTACAGATAGGGAGGTATGACTGCTGACTGGTTACAGATAGGAAGGTATGACTGCTGACTGGGTACAGATAGGAAGGTATGACTGCTGACTGGGTACAGATAGGAAGGTATGACTGCTGACTGGGTACAGATAGGAAGGTATGACTGCTGACTGGGTACAGATAGGGGGTATGACTGCTGACTGGTTACAGATAGGAAGGTATGACTGCTGACTGGTTACAGATAGGAAGGTATGACTGCTGACTGGGTACAGATAGGAGGGAATGACTGCTGACTGGGTACAGATAGGGAGGTATGACTGCTGACTGGTTACAGATAGGAAGGTATGACTGCTGACTGGGTACAGATAGGAAGGTATGACTGCTGACTGGGTACAGATAGGAAGGTATGACTGCTGACTGGGTACAGATAGGAAGGTATGACTGCTGACTGGGTACAGATAGGAAGGTATGACTGCTGACTGGTTACAGATAGGGGGTATGACTGCTGACTGGGTACAGATAGGAAGGTATGACTGCTGACTGGGTACAGATAGGAAGGTATGACTACTGACTGGTTACAGATAGGAGGGTATGACTGCTGACTGGTTACAGATAGGAAGGTATGACTGCTGACTGGTTACAGATAGGAAGGTATGACTGCTGACTGGTTACAGATAGGAAGGTATGACTGCTGACTGGTTACAGATAGGAAGGTATGACTGCTGACTGGTTACAGATAGGAGGGAATGACTGCTGACTGATTACAGATAGGAAGGTATGACTGCTGACTGGGTACAGATAGGAAGGTATGACTGCTGACTGGGTACAGATAGGAAGGTATGACTGCTGACTGGGTACAGATAGGGAGGTATGACTGCTGACTGGGTACAGATAGGGAGGTATGACTGCTGACTGGTTACAGATAGGGAGGTATGACTGCTGACTGGGTACAGATAGGAAGGTATGACTGCTGACTGGGTACAGATAGGGCAGTATGACTGCTGACTGGGTACAGATAGGGCAGTATGACTGCTGACTGGGTACAGATAGGGGGTATGACTGCTGACTGGGTACAGATAGGGAGGTATGACTGCTGACTGGGTACAGATAGGAAGGTATGACTGCTGACTGGGTACAGATAGGGGGTATGACTGCTGACTGGGTACAGATAGGGAAGTATGACTGCTGACTGGGTACAGATAGGAAGGTATGACTGCTGACTGGGTACAGATAGGGAGGTATGACTGCTGACTGGTTACAGATAGGAAGGTATGACTGCTGACTGGGTACAGATAGGACAGTATGACTGCTGACTGGGTACAGATAGGGGGTATGACTGCTGACTGGGTACAGATAGGAAGGTATGACTGCTGACTGGGTACAGATAGGGAGGTATGACTGCTGACTGGGTACAGATAGGAAGGTATGACTGCTGACTGGGTACAGATAGGAAGGTATGACTGCTGACTGGTTACAGATAGGGAGGTATGACTGCTGACTGGGTACAGATAGGACAGTATGACTGCTGACTGGGTACAGATAGGGAGGTATGACTGCTGACTGGGTACAGATAGGACAGTATGACTGCTGACTGGGTACAGATAGGGAGGTATGACTGCTGACTGGGTACAGATAGGAAGGTATGACTGCTGACTGGTTACAGATAGGACAGTATGACTGCTGACTGGGTACAGATAGGGAGGTATGACTGCTGACTGGTTACAGATAGGAAGGTATGACTGCTGACTGGGTACAGATAGGCAGGTATGACTGCTGACTGGGTACAGATAGGAAGGTATGACTGCTGACTGGTTACAGATAGGGAAGTATGACTGCTGACTGGGTACAGATAGGAGGGAATGACTGCTGACTGGTTACAGATAGGAAGGTATGACTGCTGACTGGTTACAGATAGGAAGGTATGACTGCTGACTGGGTACAGATAGGAAGGTATGACTGCTGACTGGTTACAGATAGGAAGGTATGACTGCTGACTGGGTACAGATAGGGAGGTATGACTGCTGACTGGGTACAGATAGGAAGGTATGACTGCTGACTGGGTACAGATAGGAAGGTATGACTGCTGACTGGTTACAGATAGGAGGGTATGACTGCTGACTGGGTACAGATAGGGAGGTATGACTGCTGACTGGGTACAGATAGGAAGGTATGACTGCTGACTGGGTACAGATAGGGAGGTATGACTGCTGACTGGGTACAGATAGGGCAGTATGACTGCTGACTGGGTACAGATAGGGCAGTATGACTGCTGACTGGGTACAGATAGGGCGGTATGACTGCTGACTGGGTACAGATAGGGAGGTATGACTACTGACTGGGTACAGATAGGGAGGTATGACTGCTGACTGGGTACAGATAGGGTGGTATGACTGCTGACTGGGTACAGATAGGAAGGTATGACTGCTGACTGGGTACAGATAGGAAGGTATGACTGCTGACTGGGTACAGATAGGGAGGTATGACTGCTGACTGGGTACAGATAGGACAGTATGACTGCTGACTGGGTACAGATAGGAGGGTATGACTGCTGACTGGTTACAGATAGGGAGGTATGACTGCTGACTGGGTACAGATAGGGGGTATGACTGCTGACTGGGTACAGATAGGAAGGTATGACTGCTGACTGGGTACAGATAGGAGGGTATGACTGCTGACTGGGTACAGATAGGAAGGTATGACTGCTGACTGGGTACAGATAGGAAGGTATGACTGCTGACTGGGTACAGATAGGAAGGTATGACTGCTGACTGGGTACAGATAGGAGGGAATGACTGCTGACTGGTTACAGATAGGGGGTATGACTGCTGACTGGGTACAGATAGGGCAGTATGACTGCTGACTGGGTACAGATAGGGGAGTATGACTGCTGACTGGGTACAGATAGGGCAGTATGACTGCTGACTGGGTACAGATAGGGCGGTATGACTGCTGACTGGGTACAGATAGGGAGGTATGACTACTGACTGGGTACAGATAGGGAGGTATGACTGCTGACTGGGTACAGATAGGGTGGTATGACTGCTGACTGGGTACAGATAGGAAGGTATGACTGCTGACTGGGTACAGATAGGAAGGTATGACTGCTGACTGGGTACAGATAGGGAGGTATGACTGCTGACTGGGTACAGATAGGGCAGTATGACTGCTGACTGGGTACAGATAGGAGGGTATGACTGCTGACTGGTTACAGATAGGGAGGTATGACTGCTGACTGGGTACAGATAGGGGGGTATGACTGCTGACTGGGTACAGATAGGAAGGTATGACTGCTGACTGGGTACAGATAGGAGGGTATGACTGCTGACTGGGTACAGATAGGAAGGTATGACTGCTGACTGGGTACAGATAGGAAGGTATGACTGCTGACTGGGTACAGATAGGAAGGTATGACTGCTGACTGGGTACAGATAGGAGGGAATGACTGCTGACTGGTTACAGATAGGGGGTATGACTGCTGACTGGGTACAGATAGGGCAGTATGACTGCTGACTGGGTACAGATAGGGGAGTATGACTGCTGACTGGGTACAGATAGGGCAGTATGACTGCTGACTGGGTACAGATAGGGAGGTATGACTGCTGACTGGGTACAGATAGGGAGGTATGACTGCTGACTGGGTACAGATAGGGAGGTATGACTGCTGACTGGGTACAGATAGGGAGGTATGACTGCTGACTGGGTACAGATAGGGAGGTATGACTACTGACTGGGTACAGATAGGGAGGTATGACTGCTGACTGGGTACAGATAGGGCAGTATGACTGCTGACTGGGTACAGATAGGAAGGTATGACTGCTGACTGGGTACAGATAGGAAGGTATGACTGCTGACTGGGTACAGATAGGACAGTATGACTGCTGACTGGGTACAGATAGGGAGGTATGACTGCTGACTGGGTACAGATAGGACAGTATGACTGCTGACTGGGTACAGATAGGACAGTATGACTGCTGACTGGGTACAGATAGGACAGTATGACTGCTGACTGGGTACAGATAGGGGGTATGACTGCTGACTGGGTACAGATAGGGATGCTGACAGCTCCACAAACACCTCTACATAGATGTTAACATGGATCAAATTAATAGATTTTTCTATTATGTAAATCAGTAGATCTCAATAATCAATACATCTCAAAGAAAATATTTTAGTTCATATAATTGTTAATGTTTTGATTATGTTAGAGGTTAAAGGTTAAGATACAGGTCAAAGATCACCGGTTGAAATCAATATCAAGACGGAGAAAATGACAGATCTTTGACGTCAGATGCTTTCCAGCTCATTGAAAAGTGTTCTGATTATGTCATGTTTATGGTTAGGATTAGGATTATTTTCACAGAATAAGGGTCCAGGTTAGGATTAGGATTATGTTCACAGTGTAAGGGTCCAGGTTAGAGTTAGGATTATGTTCACAGAATAAGGGTCCAGGTTAGAGTTAGGATTATGTTTAAATTCACAGAATAAGGGTCCAGGTTAGGATTAGGATTATGTTCACAGAATAAGGGTACAGGTTAGGATTAGGATTATGTTCACAGAATAAGGGTACAGGTTAGAGTTAGGATTATGTTCACAGAATAAGGGTCCAGGTTAGAGTTAGGATTATGTTCACAGAGAAAGGGTCCAGGTTAGAGTTAGGATTATGTTCACAGAATAAGGGTCCAGGTTAGAGTTAGGATTATGTTCACAGAATAAGGGTCCAGGTTAGAGTTAGGATTATGTTCACAGAATAAGGGTCCAGGTTAGAGTTAGGATTATGTTCACAGTGTAAGGGTCCAGGTTAATATTAGGATTAGGTTTAACGTCACAGAGTAAGGGTCCAGGTTAGATAGGATTAGGATTATGTTTAAAATCTTAGTGTAAGTGTCCAGGTTAGGATTAGTGGTACAACTCAATGGTATAATGTGGAGATTTGATGAAGTCGATAATGTGGAAATGTCCTAAATCCAAACATTATAGTTTGAGTAATCGGTTAAGATTAGGATTAGAGTCAAGGTTACGTGTTAAAGGTCAAGGTTAGGATTAGCTGTTTTAAAATCAATAGTCCATCTATGTTGTAGTTGTCCTGTAGCTTTATTCCTCAACGTCACATAATCCCTTCGTCTCCTGGTACACAGCATGCAGGCCAGCCCATGTTGACACTCTGCCCCACAGGAGACTGAACCGGCTCTTTAATGTCCCTGCATCTAAAAGAGATCCACCGTCCCTTTAATATTCCGGAATCCACAGGAGACTGAACCGTCTCTTTTAATGTCCCTGCATCTAACAGGGATCCACCGTCCCTTTAATATTCCTACATCTACAAGGGCCAGACAGTGCCTTTAATGTCCCCACATCTACAGGACCTTGCATTTTAATCTCTCAATATCCAGTAGCCAATCCTTATCCCTTTAATATCACCAGGAATACCCCTGGTCCATCTTTGTTCTTCTCCATGGACATTTATTCAGGTATTTTTAATCTATTGGTTTATTAATTAATATATTTTATTTCAATATGGCTGTCTCGCTGACTGGCTGGCTGACTGACTGGCTGGCTGACTGACTGGCTGGCTGTCTCGCTGACTGGCTGGCTGACTGACTGTCCCTGTCTCCCTCTCCCTCTCCCTCTCCCTCTCCCTCTCCCTCTCCCTCTCCCTCTCCCTCTCCCTCTCCCTCTCCCTCTCTCTCTCTCTCTCGCTCTCTCTCTCTCTCTTTCTCTCTCTCTCCCTCTCACTAAACCCTCTCTCTCTCCCTCTCCCTCCCTCTCTCTCTCTCCCTCACTAAACCCTCTCTCTCCTCTCCCTCCCTCCCCTCTCCCTCTCCCTCTCCCTCTCCCTAACCCTCTCTCCTCTCCCTCTCTCCCTAACCCTCTCTCTCCTCTCCCTAACCCTCTCTCTCCTCTCCCTCTCCCTCTCTCTCCCTCTCCCTCTCCTCTCCTCTAACCCTCTCTCCCTCTCCCTCTCCCTCTCCCTCTCCTCTCTCTCTCTCTCTCTCTCTCTCTCTCTCTCTCTCTCTCTCTCTCTCTCTCTCTCTCTCTCTCTCTCTCTCTCTCTCTTTCTCTCCCTCTCCCTCTCCCTCTCTCTCTCTCTCCCTTCTCTCTCTCTCCCTCTCTCTAAACCCTCTCTCCTCTCTCCCTCTCTCCTCTCTCTCTCTCTCTCTCTCTCTCCCTAACCCTCTCTGCCTCTCCCTCCCTCTCTCTCTCCCTCTCTCTCTCTCTCTCTCTGTCTCTCTCTGTCTCTCTCTCTCGCTCTCTCTCTCCCTCTCTCTAAACCCTCTCTCCCTCTCCTAACCCTCTCCCCTCTCCCTCTCCCCTCTCCCTCTCCCTCTCCCTCTCCCTCTCTCTCTCTCTTCTCTCTCTCTCCCTCTCACTAAACCCTCTCTCCCTCTCTCTCTCTCTCTCTCCCTCTCACTAAACCCTCTCTCCCTCTCCCTCTCCCTCTCCCTCTCTCTCTCTCTCTCTCTCTCTCTCTCCCTCTCCCTCTCACTAAACCCTCTCTCCCTCTCCCTCTCCCTAACCCTCTCTCCCTCTCCTCTCCCCTAACCCTCTCTGCCTCTCCCTAACCCTCTCTCCCTCTCCCTTCTCTCTCTCTCTCTCTCTCTCCCTCTCTCTCTCTCTCTCTCTCTCTCTCTCTCTCTCTCTCTCTCTCTCTCTCTCTCTCTCTCTCTCTCTCTCTCTCTCTCTCTCCCTCTCCTCTCTCTCTCTCCCTCTCCCTCTCTCCTCTCTCTCTCTCTCTCTCTCTCTCTCTCTCTCTCTCTCTCTCTCTCTCTCTCTCTCTCTCTCTCTCTCTCTCTCTCTCTCTCCCTCTCTCTCTCTCCCTCTCCCTCTCTCTCTGCCTCTCCCTCCCTCTCTCTCCTCTCCTCTCTCCCTCCCTCTCTCTCTCTCTCTCTCTCTCTCTCTCTCTCTCTCTCTCTCTCTCTCTCTCTCTCTCTCTCCCTCTCTCTCTCTCTCTCTCTCTCTCTCTCTCTCTCTCTCTCTCTCTCTCTCTCCCTCTCCTTCTCTATCCCTCTTTTGCACTTTATAAAGAGTGGTACAGTTTGTTAGGAGGGAAATCATGACAGTTAGATGTTTTTTTTTGATGGATAGAAGGAGCAGAAGTTGTTCACACTAGCAGCCCACACACAGACACACAGACACACAGACACACAGACACACAGACACACAGACATGCTCACACAACTTGTTATTCGCTAACAGGAGCAGTTGGTAGCACAGTGGTATTCTGGGAAAGGAGGGTTTGAGGTAGTTCTGGCACAATTACCGTGTAACCGTGTAACTGATGACGGTACTGGATGAAGACCGCTGTGAAAATAAAATCACGACTGTAAAAGCGGTTGAGTTTGCCTTGGCGATAACATATGGGGGGGGGGGGGGGTCACTTTTTGTCACTTACCTTTATGGGGGATAGGTTTTGACTGCAGTGGAAGTTCCTGTAGGTTCTCTCCACCACCTTCTTCCTGTAGCCTGCATCGCCTGTATTGTGGGAGGCTCGATAGTTAACCAATCATTAGGGTGTTTTTGTTTCACCCACGCGAACTTGACCATTTACGTGACTGAAACAGGAACCAACAGTGAACACTGAGTATACAGAACATTATGTACACCTGCTCTTTCCATGACATACATATTTGCCATAACAAATCATAGAGGTTGCAAAAATGTCATATTTTGGAGATTGTAGGGTGAATATATACACAGAGTGTACAAAACATATATCTATGACTTAGACTGAGCAGGTGAATCCAGGTGAAAGCTGTGATCCCTTATTGATGTCACTTGTTAAATCCAATTCAATCAGTGTGGGTGAAGGGGAGGACGGCCTAGGAACAGTGGGTTAACTGCCTTGTTCAGGGGCATGTGTGCCATTCAGAGGGTGAATGGGCAAGACAAAGTATTGAAGTGACTCTGAATGGGGTACAGTAAGCACTGGCGCAACGGTTTGTCTCAAGAACGGCATCAATTTTGGGGTTTTCCAACCAAAGGACATCCAGCCAACGGAAAACATTATGGCTGCAGGGGCAGTATTGAGTAGCTTGGATGAAAAGGTGCCCATTGTAAACGGCCAGCTTCTCAGTCTCAGTTGCTGATATATGCATATTATTTTTAGTATTGGATAGAAAACACTCTAAAGTTTCTAAAACTGTTTGAATGATGTCTGTGAGTGTAACAGAACTCATATGGCAGGCAAAAACCTGAGAAAAAATCCAAACAGGAAGTGAGAATTCTGAGGTTGGTATATTTTCAACCCAGGCCCTATTGGATTCACAGTGGGATATGAATGAAGTTGCACTTCCTAGGGCTTCCACTAGATGTCAACTGTCTTTAGAAACTTGAAAGAGGCTTCTGATGTGTCGTGGGACTGAATAAGAGCTGAATGAGTCAGGTTACTGCCAGAGAGACATTTCCTGGTCAGGCGCATTTCACATGATATCGACCTGCGTTCCGTTGCTTCTCTAGACACAAGGGAATTCTCCGGTTGGAACTTTATTGAAGATTTATGATAACAACACCCTAAAGATTGATTCTATGTTTAGTTTGACAAGTTTCTTCGACCTGTAATATAACTTGTTAAAGTTTTTGTCCGAAGTTATGCGGGACCTGCACAAGTGTTAAGATTTGTATAAAAGTAGCTACTTGGACATAAATAATGGACATTATCGAACAAATCAAGCATTTATTGTGGAACTGGGATTCCTGGGAATGCATTCTGATGAAGTTCATCAAAGGTAAGGGAATATTTATAATGTGATATCTGGTTTCTGTTGACTCCAACATGGCGGAGATGCATTTTTATTTTTTAGTTGAGGTAGTCTTGGCCGTCACAGCCCTAGTTGGGGTAGTCTTGACCGTCACATTCCTAGTTGGGGTAGTCTTGATGAGTCACATTCCTAGTTGGGGTAGTCTTGACCGTCACATTCCTAGTTGGGGTAGTCTTGACCGTCACAGCCCTAGTTGGGGTAGTCTTGACCGTCACATTCCTAGTTGGGGTAGTCTTGACCGTCACAGCCCTAGTTGGGGTAGTCTTGACCGTCACAGCCCTAGTTGGGGTAGTCTTGACCGTCACAGCCCTAGTTGGGGTAGTCTTGACCGTCACAGCCCTAGTTGGGGTAGTCTTGACCGTCACAGCCCTAGTTGGGGTAGTCTTGACCGTCACAGCCCTAGTTGGGGTAGTCTTGACCAGTCACAGCCCTAGTTGGGGTAGTCTTGACCGTCACAGCCCTAGCTGGGGTAGTCTTGACCGTCACATTCCTAGTTGAGGTAGTCTTGACCGTCACAGCCCTAGTTGGGGTAGTCTTGACCGTCACATTCCTAGTTGGGGTAGTCTTGACCGTCACATTCCTAGTTGGGGTAGTCTTGACCGTCACATTCCTAGTTGGGGTAGTCTTGACCGTCACAGCCCTAGTTGGGGTAGTCTTGACCGTCACAGCCCTAGTTGGGGTAGTCTTGACCGTCACATTCCTAGTTGGGGTAGTCTTGACCGTCACATTCCTAGTTGAGGTAGTCTTGACCGTCACAGCCCTAGTTGGGGTAGTCTTGACCGTCACAGCCCTAGTTGGGGTAGTCTTGACCGTCACAGCCCTAGTTGGGGTAGTCTTGACCGTCACAGCCCTAGTTGGGGTAGTCTTGACCGTCACATTCCTAGTTGAGGTAGTCTTGACCGTCACAGCCCTAGTTGGGGTAGTCTTGACCGTCACAGCCCTAGTTGGGGTAGTCTTGACCGTCACAGCCCTAGTTGGGGTAGTCTTGACCGTCACAGCCCTAGTTGGGGTAGTCTTGACCGTCACAGCCCTAGTTGGGGTAGTCTTGACCGTCACATTCCTAGTTGAGGTAGTCTTGACCGTCACAGCCCTAGTTGAGGTAGTCTTGACCGTCACATTCCTAGTTGGGGTAGTCTTGACGAGTCACAGCCCTAGTTGAGGTAGTCTTGACCGTCACATTCCTAGTTGGGGTAGTCTTGACCGTCACATTCCTAGTTGAGGTAGTCTTGACCGTCACAACCCTAGTTGGGGTAGTCTTGACCGTCACAACCCTAGTTGGGGTAGTCTTGACCGTCACAGCCCTAGTTGGGGTAGTCTTGACCGTCACATTCCTAGTTGAGGTAGTCTTGACCGTCACATTCCTAGTTGAGGTAGTCTTGATGAGTCACAGCCCTGTGAATGGTCTGAGTCCCAAATGGCACCCTATTCCCCAAATAGCACAGTACTTTTGACCAGGACCCACTGAGAGTCCCATAGGGCTTTGTCCAAAAGTAGTGCACTATGTAGGGAATACAGTGCCATTATGTATACAGACAAAGAGATCCTGCTCGACGATCACTGTGAAAAGCAGCACAAAATGTTAGTGGGGGAGATGGTTATCTCTGTCTGTCTGTCTGTCTGTCTGTCTGTCTGTCTGTCTGTCTGTCTGTCTGTCTGTCTGTCTGTCTGTCTGTCTGTCTGTCTGTCTGTCTGTCTGTCTGTCTGTCTGTCTGTCTGTCTGTCTGTCTGTCTGTCTGTCTGTCTGTCTGTCTGTCTGTCTGTCTGTCTGTCTGTCTGTCTGTCTGTCTGTCTGTCTGTCTGTCTGTCTGTCTGTACATGTATATTAGTTCTCCTCCGTTTCCTCCCAGGATATCAGCCTGCTGTGTTTTAATACCATCAAACTGACTCCTTTCCTTGACTGTCTCAAATGGCACAGTATTCCTTCTATAGTGCATTACTTTTTGACCAGAGTAGTAGGGAATATAGGGAATAGGGCTCTGGTCAAATGTAGTGCACTACATAGGGAATAGGGTGCCATTTGGGACACTGCTCCCTTTCTTTGTCTTCGTGATGACCATGAAGGGGTGAGAGTACTTGAGAGGTTTCTGTCATATTGCTTTCACCTATTGAGACCTCTCATGGTGTGATTGTGTGTGTATGTCATATTATTGTTGGTGCTGCAGTAGGAATGACAACAGCTATTCAGGACCCTATAGGATATAGCTAAACCCCATCCTTCCATCCCTCCGTCCCTCCATCCTTCCATCCTTCTATTTCTCCATCTCTACATCCCTCCATCCTTCCATCCCTCCATCCCTCCATCCTTCCATCCTTCTATTTCTCCATCTCTACATCCCTCCATCCTTCCATCCCTTCATCCCTCTTTCTCTACATCCCTCCATCCTTCCATCCTTCTATTTCTCCATCTCTACATCCCTCCATCCTTCCATCCTTCCATCCCTCCATCCGGCCATCCCGCCATCTCTCTATCCCTCCATCTCTCCATCCCTCCATCCTTCCATCTCTCCATCTCTCCATCCCTCCATCCCTCTATCCCTCCATCCCTCCATCTCTCCATCCCTCCATCCCTCCATCCCTCCATCTCTCCATTCCTCTATCCCTCCATCCCTCCATCCTTCCATCCCTCCATCCCTCCATCCTTCCATCTCTCCATCTCTCAATCCCTCCATCCTTCCATCCTTCCATCCCTTCATCCTGCCATCTCTCCACCCCTCCATGCCTCCATCCCTCCATCCCTCCATCCCTCCATCCTTCCATCCCTCAATCCCTCCATCTATCTCCAGGAATAGCACATCCACTTATTGTTTGCTCTCTATGTTGTGCCAGATATTGTTTGAGAAATCAACTGCTTAGATTGAGCTGGGTTGATTTGAGAGAGAGATCAATTACTGTCAGTAGCTTGTAGAGGAAAGAGCAAAATGTATTTATTTTGAAGAGGTGACCATCAAGGTCATAGCAAACCCTTAACCCTTACATGTCAGTTTTTCTATCTGTTTGTAGTAATACTAATACATTAACCCTTGCTTCCCTTTCAGCCTATCAGTACCCACTAGAGAACGTTGCAGGGCTTCAGTATCCACTAGAGAGCGTTGCAGGGCTTCAGCATCCACTAGAGAGCGTTGCAGGGCTTCAGCACCCACTAGAGAACGTTGCAGGGCTTCAGTACCCACTAGAGAGCGTTGCAGGGCTTCAGTACCCACTAGAGAACATTGCAGGGCTTCAGTACCCACTAGAGAACATTGCAGGGCTTCAGTACCCACTAGAGAACATTGCAGGGCTTCAGTACCCACTAGAGAACGGTGCAGGGCTTCAGTACCCACTAGAGAACGTTGCAGGGCTTCAGTACCCACTAGAGGACGTTGCAGGGCTTCAGTACCCACTAGAGAACATTGCAGGGCTTCTCTTTCAGCCTATCAATACCCACTAGAGAACGTTGCAGGGCTTCAGTACCCACTAGAGGACGTTGCAGGGCTTCAGTACCCACTAGAGGACGTTGCAGGGCTTCTCTTTCAGCCTATCAGTACCCACGAGAGGACGTTGCAGGGCTTCAGTACCCACTAGAGAACGTTGCAGGGCTTCAGTACCCACTAGAGAACGTTGTAGGGCTTCTCTTTCAGCCTATCAGTACCCACTAGAGAACGTTGCAGGGCTTCAGTTCCCACTAGAGAACGTTGCAGGGCTTCCCTTTCAGCCTATCAGTACCCACTAGAGAACGTTGCAGGGCTTCTCTTTCAGCCTATCAGTACCCACTAGAGGACGTTGCACTGCTTCAGTACCCACTAGAGGATGTTGCAGTGCTTCAGTACCCACTAGAGAACGCTGCAGGGCTTCAGTACCCACTAGATAACGTTGCAGGGCTTTAGTACCCACTAGAGAACGTTGCAGGGCTTCAGTACCCACTAGAGAACGTTGCAGGGCTTCTCTTTCAGCCTATCAGTACCCACTAGAGAACATTGCAGAGCTTCTCTTTCAGCCTATCAGTACCCACTAGAGAACGTTGCAGGGCTTCTCTTTCAGCCTATCAGTACCCACTAGAGGACGTTGCAGGGCTTCTCTTTCAGCCTATCAGTACCCACTAGAGAACATTGCAGGGCTTCTCTTTCAGCCTATCAGTACCCACTAGAGAACGTTGCAGGGCTTCTCTTTCAGCCTATCAGTACCCACTAGAGAACGTTGCAGGGCTTCAGTACCCACTAGAGGACGTTGCAGGGCTTCTCTTTCAGCCTATCAGTACCCACTAGAGAACGTTGCAGGGCTTCTCTTTCAGCCTATCAGTACCCACTAGAGAACGTTGCAGGGCTTCAGTACCCACTAGAGAACGTTGCATGGCTTCCCTTTCAGGCTATCAGTACCCACTAGAGAACGTCGCAGGGCCTCTCTTTCAGCCTATCAGTACCCACTAGAGAATGTTGCAGGGCTTCAGTACCCACTAGAGAACGTTGCATGGCTTCCCTTTCAGGCTATCAGTACCCACTAGAGGACGTTGCAGGGCTTCTCTTTCAGCCTATCAGTACCCACTAGAGAACGTTGCAGGGCTTCTCTTTCAGCCTATCAGTACCCACTAGAGAACGTTGCAGGGCTTCTCTTTCAGCCTATCAGTACCCACTAGAGAACGTTGCAGGGCTTCAGTACCCACTAGAGAACGTTGCATGGCTTCCCTTTCAGGCTATCAGTACCCACTAGAGAACGTTGCAGGACTACCCTTTCAGCCTATCAGTACCCACTAGAGAACGTTGCAGGGCTTCTCTTTCAGCCTATCAGTACCCACTAGAGGACGTTGCAGGGCTTCAGTACCCACTAGAGGATGTTGCAGTGCTTCAGTACCCACTAGAGAACGCTGCAGGGCTTCAGTACCCACTAGAGAATGTTGCAGGGCTTTAGTACCCACTAGAGAACGTTGCAGGGCTTCAGTACCTACTAGAGAACGTTGCAGGGCTTCTCTTTCAGCCTATCAGTACCCACTAGAGAACGTTGCAGGGCTTCTCTTTCAGCCTATCAGTACCCACTAGAGAACGTTGCAGGGCCTCTCTTTCAGCCTATCAGTACCCACTAGAGGACATTGCAGGGCTTCTCTTTCAGCCTATCAGTACCCACTAGAGAACGTTGCAGGGCTTCTCTTTCAGCCTATCAGTACCCACAAGAGGACGTTGCAGGGTTTCTCTTTCAGCCTATCAGTACCCACTAGAGAACGTTGCAGGGCTTCTCTTTCAGCCTATCAGTACCCACTAGAGAACGTTGCAGGGCTTCAGTACCCACTAGAGGACGTTGCAGGGCTTCTCTTTCAGCCTATCAGTACCCACTAGAGAACATTGCAGGGCTTCAGTACCCACTAGAGAACGTTGCATGGCTTCCCTTTCAGGCTATCAGTACCCACTAGAGAACGTCGCAGGGCCTCTCTTTCAGCCTATCAGTACCCACTAGAGAACGTTGCAGGGCTTCAGTACCCACTAGAGAACGTTGCATGGCTTCCCTTTCAGGCTATCAGTACCCACTAGAGAACGTTGCATGGCTTCCCTTTCAGGCTATCAGTACCCACTAGAGAACGTTGCAGGGCTTCTCTTTCAGCCTATCAGTACCCAATAGAGAACGTTGCAGGGCTTCAGTACCCACTAGAGAACGTTGCATGGCTTCCCTTTCAGGCTATCAGTACCCACTAGAGAACGTTGCAGGACTTCCCTTTCAGCCTATCAGTACCCACTAGAGGACGTTGCAGGGCTTCTCTTTCAGCCTATCAGTACCCACTAGAGAACGTTGCAGGGCTATAGTACCCACTAGAGAACGTTGCAGGACTTCTCTTTCAGCCTATCAGTACCCACTAGAAAACGTTGCAGGACTTCCCTTTCAGCCTATCAGTACCCACTAGAGAACGTTGCAGGACTTCCCGTTCAGCCTATCAGTACCCACTAGAGGACGTTGCAGGGCTTCTCTTTCAGCTTATCAGTACCCACTAGAGGACGTTGCAGGACTTCCCGTTCAGCCTATCAGTACCCACTAGAGAACGTTGCAGGACTTCCAGTTCAGCCTATCAGTACCCACTAGAGGACGTTGCAGGGCTTCTCTTTCAGCTTATCAGTACCCACTAGAGGACGTTGCAGGGCTTCTCTTTCAGCCTATCAGTACCCACTAGAGAACGTTGCCGGGGCTTCACCTTTAGCATTTGCATATCAACCCGCAAGGTGCAGCAAACATAAGCATCAACGCTTGATAAATAGTTCCTAAACTATTATAAAGTATTAATCACAATATTCACTGAAATATATCAAGAAATAAATAACAACAATATGTTTATATGTTTAGAGAGTCAAGGATATGTTTTTATAATTCTACAAAGTCCTAGGAAAAAAACCGTCTATAGTCTATTTGTCGTATCCCTTCCAATGAAAACATTACGGTTAATTTGATCCACTTTATTTGTAGATTCGATTAGTAATAGAGTTCAAGTTAGTAATAACGTACAGTTACAGATTCTTTTGAAAAAAGTAGAAACTAAAATGTAATAATAATACAACCAGCCAGGTCACATGGTTTCCTGAATTCCTAAACAGAATCGCCACGGCATCAACAATTATAAAGGACCAATTGGATAAATAAATAACATATTTTAATTTGAAGTTTATTACGTTACTATTTTTTGCTTAGTAGCCAGAACAACGCTGCCAGGTGAGTGCTGAATGCACGGACAGCAGGGATATTCATGAGAAAAGGGGGGACATTAGGAAATAGAGCCGTACCTCTTGAATTATGATTTATATTTAGTTATTTGACAAAGGTCAAAGTGTCATAAAGAATGCAGACGATGCTCTTTCAGATACTACGTTGATACAGATGTTTTACCTGCATGTGACTCTGAAGGAGTGCTTCAACACCTGCATTGCTTGCTGTTTGGGGTTTCAGGCTGGGTTTCTGTACAGCACTTTGAGATATCAGCTGATGTATGAAGGGCTTTATAAATACATTTGATTTGATTTTGATTTGAAGGAGGATTTTATAAAGTGAGGATTCTTTCCACTGCATCTATCAATTACAAGATGCTCCCATCTCTTCGTGTACTAGATGCTCCCATCTCTTCATGTACTAGATGCTCCCATCCCTCCATGTACAAGATGCTCCCATCTCTTCATGTACTAGATGCTCCCATCTCTTCATGTACTAGATGCTCCCATCTCTTCATGTACTAGATGCTCCCATCTCTTCATGTACATGATCATTTATCACTCCAGTGTTAATCTGCAATATTGTAATTATTCGCCTACCTCCTCATGCCTTTTGCACACATTGTATATAGACTCCCCTTTTCTTCTCTGTGTTATTGACTTGTTAATTGTTTACTCCATGTGTAACTCTGTGTTGTCTGTTCATGCTACTTTATCTTGATGCAAATGAGAACCTGTTCTCAACTAGCCTACCTGGTTAAATAAAGGTGAAATATTTTATTTTTATTTTTTTAAATGTACTAGATGCTCCCATCTCTTCATGTACTAGATGCTCCCATCTCTTCATGTACTAGATGCTCCCATCTCTTCATGTACTAGATGCTGCCATCTCTTCATGTACTAGATGCTCCCATCTCTTCATGTACTAGATGCTCCCATCTCTTCATGTACTAGATGCTGCCATCTCTTCATGTACTAGATGCTCCCATCTCTTCATGTACTAGATGCTCCCATCTCTTCATGTACTAGATGCTCCCATCTCTTCATGTACTAGATGCTCCCATCTCTTCATGTACAATTTGACAATATTGATGGGACTAATATTGTCACTCACCAGATTGTTGTCAATGTAATCTTGTCTACAGGCTAACTCTTATGTGTGAAATTAGTTTTGGTGTGGTTGAGGTGTAGTTTTGATGGGCCGGCTGTGCAGGCTGACTGGCATTGTTTGTTTTCCGCTCACTATTGTAAAGTGACTGTTCCACTGGATGTCATAAGGTGAATGCACCAATGTGTAAGTCGCTCTGGATAAGAGCGTCTGCTAAATGACTTAAATGTAAATGTAATAAACTTGGATAGAGTCAAGGACATGTTTAGCATTATTCTAAAGGTCTACTGCAACACGTAGCATGTTTAGCATTATTCTAAAGGTCTACTGCAACACGTAGCATGTTTAGCATTATTCTAAAGGTCTACTGCAACACGTAGCATGTTTAGCATTATTCTAAAGGTCTACCTCAACATGTAGCATGTTTAGCATTATTCTAAAGGTCTACTGCAACACGTAGCATGTTTAGCATTATTCTAAAGGTCTACTGCAACACGTAGCATGTTTAGCAATATTCTAAAGGTCTACCTCAACATGTAGCATGTTTAGCATTGTTCTAAAGGTCTACTGCAACACGTAGCACGTTTAGCATTATTCTAAAGGTCTACTGCAACACGTAGCACGTTTAGCATTATTCTAAAGGTCTACTGCAACACGTAGCATGTTTAGCATTATTCTAAAGGTCTACTGCAACATGTAGCATGTTTAGCATTATTCTAAAGGTCTACTGCAACACGTAGCATGTTTAGCATTATTCTAAAGGTCTACCTCAACATGTAGCATGTTTAGCATTGTTCTAAAGGTCTACTGCAACACGTAGCACGTTTAGCATTATTCTAAAGGTCTACTGCAACACGTAGCATGTTTTCATTTCCCTTTCAATACGTTTGATCCGTAATAAACTTATAGTAAATAAAACAGTCCTGGTAAATCTTCTTTTAACAAAGTAAAATGTAAAAGAGAATAGTATCAAAGCCCAGGGCGCGCATCAAATTATTTGGTGCTGGTGAATAGACATAATACAAACTCAACATAACACTATTGTCTTTCTAAATTAAATCAACCTCTTCACCTTCCGTATCAGTCAGTCAGGCCTCATTTAAATTACATTGTGAAATAAGGTGCACAATTATCACCCATTCATCCATTTGTCATTCATTCAGTGAGGAGAGAGAGATGCGTTAGCCCCTGGCTGGGTACCAACATCCTACAGAACATGGTCTTGGAGCCTGGCTGGTTACCAACGTCCTGCAGCACATTGTCTTGGAGCCTGGCTGGGTACCAACCTCCTACAGAACATGGTCTTGGAGCCTGTCTGGGTACCAACCTCCTACAGAACATGGACTTGGAGCCTGGCTGGTTACCAACGTCCTGCAGCACATTGTCTTGGAGCCTGGCTGGGTACCAACCTCCTACAGAACATTGTCTTGGAGCCTGGCTGGTTACCAACGTCCTGCAGCACATTGTCTTGGAGCCTGGCTGGGTACCAACCTCCTACAGAACATGGTCTTGGAGCCTGTCTGGGTACCAACCTCCTACAGAACATGGTCTTGGAGCCTGTCTGGGTACCAACCTCCTACAGAACATGGTCTTGGAGCCTGTCTGGGTACCAACCTCCTACAGAACATGGTCTTGGAGCCTGTCTGGGTACCAACCTCCTACAGAACATGGTCTTGGAGCCTGTCTGGGTACCAACCTCCTACAGAACATGGTCTTGGAGCCTGTCTGGGTACCAACCTCCTACAGAACATGGTCTTGGAGCCTGTCTGGGTACCAACCTCCTACAGAACATGGTCTTGGAGCCTGTCTGGGTACCAACCTCCTACAGAACATGGTCATGGAGCCTGTCTGGGTACCAACCTCCTACAGAACATGGTCTTGGAGCCTGTCTGGGTACCAACCTCCTACAGAACATGGTCTTGGAGCCTGTCTGGGTACCAACCTCCTACAGAACATGGTCTTGGAGCCTGTCTGGGTACCAACCTCCTACAGAACATGGTCTTGGAGCCTGTCTGGGTACCAACCTCCTACAGAACATGGTCTTGGAGCCTGTCTGGGTACCAACCTCCTACAGAACATGGTCTTGGAGCCTGTCTGGGTACCAACCTCCTACAGAACATGGTCTTGGAGCCTGCCGGGGTACCAACCTCCTACAGAACATGGTCTTGGAGCCTGTCTGGGTACCAACCTCCTACAGAACATGGTCTTGGAGCCTGTCTGGGTACCAACCTCCTACAGAACATGGTCTTGGAGCCTGTCTGGGTACCAACCTCCTACAGAACATGGTCTTGGAGCCTGTCTGGGTACCAACCTCCTACAGAACATGGTCTTGGAGCCTGTCTGGGTACCAACCTCCTACAGAACATGGTCTTGGAGCCTGTCTGGGTACCAACATCCTGCAGCTTCTTGTCTTAGCCCCTGGCTGGGTACCAACATCCTGCAGCTTCTTGTCTTAGCCCCTGGCTGGGTACCAACATCCTGCAGCACCTCATTTTGGCAGGTTCATTTAGGAATAAGTGTGAAAAACTGGGTAAAATGGCTCTAAATACATTTCTGTTTGTGATTTCAGAATAAAATAAACAAATAAACAATGTAAAATACAAACGTTTAGGAAAAGTCAGTGAAGGAGATGATTTTGGCAGATTTGTTTAAATTTACAAAATCAAACGTCAGTGGCCGTTGGCCGTTGGCGATTCGAGTGTTAAAACTTCTCTGTCTGTGACTCTTCTAAGGTTTCCATGAAATTGTGCTGTCATGACGGATATTCAATCCCATTGGTCAACCTACAGGTAACTGCCAAAGTAATGGAAACACTTGAGTAAATGAGGGATACAAATCATATTGAAAGCAGGTGGTTCCACACAGGTGTGATTCCTGAGTTCATTTATCAATTAGCATCCCATCATGCTTAGGGTCATGTTTGAAAATGCTGGGCAGGCCATTATTTTGTCTACCATGGCTATGCCCCCATAGAATGACAATGTCCCCATCCACAGGGCACGAGAGGTCACTAAATGGATTAATGAGCAGTAAAACGATGTAAACCAAATGTCATGTCTGTCTCAGTCATCAGACCTCAAACCCTATTGAAAACTTACGGGAGATTCTGGAGCGACGTCTAGAGACAGCATTTTCCACCGCCATCAAAAAAAACACCGAATTATGGTATTTCTCATTGAGGAATGGTGTCGTATCCCTCCAATAGAGTCCCTAGACACTAGTAGAATCTATTCCGGGGAGCATTGAAGATGTTCTGGCGGCTCGTGGTGGACAAACACCCTATTAAGACCCTTTATGTTGGGGTTTCCTTTATTATATACAGTTGCCTGTATATCGTGTCCTACTTTCGACCAGGGCCCTAAGGGGACGAGTGTATTTAAGTGATCACGCCTGAGAAGCCACTGTTGTTAGGACCGAGACAAATGCACTATAATACAGTGGGTTTAGATATAAGATCATCCTTCCATAAGATATAGTCCCGACACAAATCTAGGGTTGCTACCCGATCGGTTCGGTTGCCAGAGACGAGACCCAGTCGTTCATTCTTTTTGTTCTGTATCTATGGACGAGACCCAGTCGTTCACTCTTTTAGTTCTGTATCTATGGACTCGACCCAGTCGTTCACTCTTTTTGTTCTGTATCTATGGACCCGACCCAGTCGTTCAGTCTTTTAGTTCTGTATCTATGGACTCGACCCAGTCGTTCACTCTTTTTGTTCTGTATCTATGGACCCGACCCAGTCGTTCACTCTTTTTGTTCTGTATCTATGGACGAGACCCAGTCGTTCACTCTTTTTGTTCTGTATCTATGGACTCGACCCAGTCGTTCACTCTTTTTGTTCTGTATCTATGGACTCGACCCAGTCGTTCACTCTTTTTGTTCTGTATCTATGGACCCGACCCAGTCGTTCAGTCTTTTTGTTCTGTATCTATGGACACGACCCAGTCGTTTATTCTAAATGTTCTATTGCCATACTGGATGGCAACGTTCTTATCGCTTGCTTGCTAGCTAGCCAACTACTGCTAATTTACAGTCACGTCAAACAGACAACACAGCCTACAACACAGCCAACAACACAGCCAACAACACAGCTTACAACACAGCCTAGAACACAGCCAACAACACAGCCAACAACACAGCCAACAACACAGCCTACAACACAGCCAACTACACAGCCTACAACACAGCCAACAACACAGCCAACAACACCGCCTACAACACAGCCAACAACACAGCCAACAACACAGCCTACAACACAGCCAACAACACAGCCTACAACGCAGCCTACAACACAGCCAACAACACAGCCTACAACACAGCCTACAACACAGCCAACAACACAGCCAACAACACAGCCAACAACACAGCCTACAACACAGCCTACAAAACAGCCAACAACACAGCCAACAACACAGCCTACAAAACAGCCAACAACACAGCCAACAACACAGCCTACAACACAGCCAACAACACAGCCAACAACACAGTCTACAACACAGTCTACAACACAGCCTACAACACAGCCAACAACACAGCCTACAACACAGCCTACAACACAGCCAACAACACAGCCAACAACACAGCCAACAACACAGCCTACAACACAGCCAACAACACAGCCTACAAAACAGCCAACAACACAGCCAACAACACAGCCTACAAAACAGCCAACAACACAGCCAACAACACAGCCTACAACACAGCCAACAACACAGCCTACAACACAGCCAACAACACAGCCTACAACACAGTCTACAACACAGCCAACAACACAGCCTACAACACAGCCTACAACACAGCCAACAACACAGTCTACAACACAGCCAACAACACAGCCTACAACACAGCCAACAACACAGCCTACAACACAGCCTACAACACAGCCAACAACACAGCCAACAACACAGCCAACAACACAGCCAACAACACAGCCTACAACACAGCCAACAACACAGCCTACAACACAGCCTACAACACAGCCAACAACACAGCCAACAACACAGCCAACAACACAGCCTACAACACAGCCAACAACACAGCCAACAACACCGCCAACAACACAGCCAACAACACAGCCTACAACACAGCCAACAACACAGCCTACAACGCAGCCTACAACACAGCCAACAACACAGCCTACAACACAGCCTACAACACAGCCAACAACACAGCCAACAACACAGCCTACAACACAGCCTACAACACAGCCAACAACACAGCCAACAACACAGCCAACAACACAGCCAACAACACCGCCTACAACACAGCCAACAACACAGCCAACAACACAGCCAACAACACCGCCTACAACACAGCCAACAACACAGCCAACAACACAGCCTACAATGCAGCCTACAACACAGCCAACAACACAGCCTACAACACAGCCAACAACACAGCCAACAACACAGTCTACAACACAGTCTACAACACAGCCAACAACACAGCCTACAACACAGCCAACAACACAGCCTACAACACAGCCTACAACACAGCCAACAACACAGCCTACAACACAGCCTACAACACAGCCTACAACACAGCCTACAACACAGCCAACAACACAGCCAACAACACAGCTTACAACACAGCCTAGAACACAGCCAACAACACAGCCAACAACACAGCCAACAACACAGCCTACAACACAGCCAACTACACAGCCTACAACACAGCCAACAACACAGCCAACAACACCGCCTACAACACAGCCAACAACACAGCCAACAACACAGCCTACAACACAGCCAACAACACAGCCTACAACGCAGCCTACAACACAGCCAACAACGCAGCCTACAACACAGCCAACAACACAGCCTACAACACAGCCAACAACACAGCCAACAACACAGCCTACAACACAGCCAACAACACAGCCTACAACACAGTCTACAACACAGCCAACAACACAGCCTACAACACAGCCTACAACACAGCCAACAACACAGTCTACAACACAGCCAACAACACAGCCTACAACACAGCCAACAACACAGCCTACAACACAGCCTACAACACAGCCAACAACACAGCCAACAACACAGCCAACAACACAGCCAACAACACAGCCTACAACACAGCCAACAACACAGCCTACAACACAGCCTACAACACAGCCAACAACACAGCCAACAACACAGCCAACAACACAGCCTACAACACAGCCAACAACACAGCCAACAACACCGCCAACAACACAGCCAACAACACAGCCTACAACACAGCCAACAACACAGCCTACAACGCAGCCTACAACACAGCCTACAACACAGCCTACAACACAGCCAACAACACAGCCAACAACACAGCCAACAACACAGCCTACAACACAGCCAACAACACAGCCTACAACACAGCCAACAACACAGCCAACAACACAGCCAACAACACAGCCTACAACACAGCCAACAACACAGCCAACAACACCGCCTACAACACAGCCAACAACACAGCCAACAACACAGCCTACAACACAGCCAACAACACAGCCTACAACGCAGCCTACAACACAGCCAACAACACAGCCTACAACACAGCCAACAACACAGCCAACAACACAGCCTACAACACAGCCAACAACACAGCCTACAACACAGCCAAAAACACAGCCAACAACACAGTCTACAACACAGCACAGCCAACAACACAGCCTACATCACAGCCAACAACACAGCCTACAACACAGCCAACAACACAGCCTACAACACAGCCAACAACACAGCTTACAACACAGCCTACAACACAGCCAACAACACAGCCAACAACACAGCTTACAACACAGCCAACAACACAGCCAACAACACAGCTTACAACACAGCCAACAACACAGCCTACAACACAGCCAACAACACAGCCTACAACACAGCCAACAACACAGCCTACAACACAGCCTACAACACAGCCAACAACACAGCCAACAACACAGCTTACAACACAGCCAACAACACAGCCAACAACACAGCTTACAACACAGCCTAGAACACAGCCAACAACACAGCCAACAACACAGCCAACACAATCCCTTCAAACTGAAGCTGGAAAGACTGAAAACGAGCTTCACTTTGTATTCATTTCACATTTTTTACCATTTACATTTCATTGTATATTTAAATCCCAAAAATTATGCCAGTTGATTCTCGACATGTTCATTACTATGGGACAGCTGGAGATTGGAATATTGAAACAATGTTGCAAATGTCGGAGAGACAGTAGGCAAGGTTTATACAAATCTCCGCTGTTGAAAATGTCGAGATAATATCTAGATTATTTTTATAATGCAGATCAAGTTCATAACTTCCTGGCTGAGCTGATGAGACGGTGGATTGCGACGTCAATTGAAACAGAGTAAATAGGCGTATCAACGTCATAGATTTAGCCGATGGTAATTTGTGGAATAGACAGCGGCTAGAATGCTGTTTTAACCAATCAGCATTCAGGATTAGACCCACCTGTTGTATAAATAGGGAATAGAGTGCTGTCTTTGATACAGAAAAAGTATCACTGATGGATCCCTCAGGGGTTTATCTGTGCTTTTTACAACATCTGCCTTCGGTCCGGCCCAAAGCCAAGAGACTGTAATCCGTCTAAGAGGAAGAGAGTGTTTGGATCGATAGGATTTTCATTACAGTTATGTTTTCATAGTTCAGGAGACGAGAGAGAGAGAGAGAGAGAGAGAGAGAGAGAGAGAGAGAGAGAGAGAGAGAGAGAGAGAGAGAGAGAGAGAGAGAGAGAGAGAGAGAGAGAGAGAGAGAGAGAGAGAGAGAGAGAGAGAGAGAGAGAGAGAGAGAGAGAGAGAGAGAGAGAGAGAGAGAGAGAGAGAGAGAGAGAGAGAGAGAGAGAGAGGAGAGAGAGACGGAGAGAGAGACGGAGAGAGGAGAGAGAGGAGAGAGAGAGAGAGAGAGAGAGAGAGAGAGAGAGAGAGAGAGAGAGAGAGAGAGAGAGAGAGAGAGAGAGAGAGAGAGGGAGAGACGGAGAGACGGAGAGAGAGAGAGAGAGAGACGGAGAGACGGAGAGACGGAGAGAGAGAGAGAGAGAGAGAGAGAGAGAGAGAGAGAGAGAGAGAGAGACGGAGAGACAGAGAGAGAGAGAGAGAGAGAGAGAGAAGGAGAGAAGGAGAGACGGAGAGACGGAGAGAGAGAGAGAGAGAGAGAGAGAGAGAGAGAGAGAGAGAGAGAGAGAGAGAGAGAGAGAGAGAGAGAGAGAGAGAGAGACAGGGTTCGGACGGACGGACTGTAGAGCACTGATGAATGATACGGTTAACGTGTGAATCCCAAATGCATGCATACACACGTGTGTTCGCCTGCGTGCGTGTGAGGTTAGGTATCGGGGAGCTCTAGTCTGGCACTGTGGCTCTCAGAATGTCTGACTCAAACGGTTTTATACTCCCTGTGTAGTGGATTACTTTTGACCAACACCCATAGTGGCATTTGGGATGCATCCTCAGTCTGTGAGGAGTGCCGAGGCTTTGCCAAGACCAAGTTTCAGAAGCTATGATCTTTCTGAAGGCTACTCTTATTAGTGAATAATCCCCCATCCAGGCTAGTTCTAGAGAGGGAGGTAAGCTGCTTACCGCTTTCTGTACCTAGGGCCCCAGAATGTACTGCTTCCTGTACCTAGGGCCCCAGAATGTACTGCTTCCTGTACCTAGGGCCCCAGAACGTAGTGCTTCCTGTACCTAGGGCCCCAGAATGTACTGCTTCCTGTAACTAGGGCCCCAGAACGTTCTGCTTCCTGTACCTAGGGCCCCAGAACGTACTGCTTCCTGTACATAGGGCCCCAGAACGTACTGCTTCCTGTACCTAGGGCCCCAGAACTTACTGCTTCCTGTACCTAGGGCCCCAGAACAAAAAATATATAGTGTTTTATACCAGGTGAAATTGACTCAATGTAGAAATTCAGCGTTGAGATCAATACTGTATTATATCTACCCTTTGTCTAAAGTCTGGAGTCATTACTAGTACAAACAGTTGCCCATATTTAGCATCACGAAAAATAACCTACGTTAAGAATGCCATTGTTATAAATGCTCTAGTACCGTACTGTTTACGTACATACGTTTCCCCTTACACTAATAAGACAACACCTTTTACACAGTGCTGTGTAGCCCACAGTGCTGTGTAGTGCTGTGTAGCCCACAGTGCTGTGTAGCCCACAGTGCTGTGTAGTGCTGTGTAGCCCACAGTGCTGTGTAGTGCTGTGTAGCCCACAGTGCTGTGTAGTGCTGTGTAGCCCACAGTGCTGTGTAGTGCTGTGTAGCCCACAGTGCTGTGTAGCCCACAGTGCTGTGTAGTGCTGTGTAGCCCACAGTGCTGTGTAGTGCTGTGTAGCCCACAGTGCTGTGTAGTGCTGTGTAGCCCACAGTGCTGTGTAGTGCTGTGTAGCCCACAGTGCTGTGTAGTGCTGTGTAGCCCACAGTGCTGTGTAGTGCTGTGTAGCCCACAGTGCTGTGTAGTGCTGTGTAGCCCACAGTGCTGTGTAGTGCTGTGTAGCCCACAGTGCTGTGTAGTGCTGTGTAGTGCTGTGTAGCCCACAGTGCTGTGTAGTGCTATGTAGCCCACAGTGCTGTGTAGTGCTGTGTAGCCCACAGTGCTGTGTAGTGCTGTGTAGCCCACAGTGCTGTGTAGTGCTGTGTAGCCCACAGTGCTGTGTAGTGCTGTGTAGTGCTGTGTAGCCCACAGTGCTGTGTAGTGCTGTGTAGTGCTGTGTAGCCCACAGTGCTGTGTAGTGCTGTGTAGCCCACAGTGCTGTGTAGTGCTGTGTAGCCCACAGTGCTGTGTAGTGCTGTGTAGCCCACAGTGCTGTGTAGTGCTGTGTAGCCCACAGTGCTGTGTAGTGCTGTGTAGGTGTTTCAGGTGTCTCCGGAAGGTGGTTGAGATATTGGAATGGTTGAGGTATTGGAATGGTTGAGATATTGGAAAGGTTGAGGTATTGGAATGGTTGAGGTATTGGAATGGTTGAGGTATTGGAATGGTTGAGGTATTGGAATGGTTGAGGTATTGGAATGGTTGAGGTATTGGAATGGTTGAGGTATTGGAATGGTTGAGGTATTGGAATGGTTGAGGTATTGGAATGGTTGAGGTATTGGAATGGTTGAGGTATTGGAATGGTTGAGGTATTGGAATGGTTGAGGTATTGGAATGGTTGAGGTATTGGAATGGTTGAGGTATTGGAATGGTTGAGGTATTGGAATGGTTGAGGTATTGGAATGGTTGAGGTATTGGAATGGTTGAGATATTGGAATGGTTGAGAGTTGGGGTGGGCAGTCTATGTTTGTTTTTCTATGTATGGTTTCTGTTTCGGCCTAGTATGGTTCTCAATCAGGGGTAGGTGTCGTTAGTTGTCTCTGATTGAGAATCATACTTAGGTAGCCTGGGTTTCACTGTTGGTTTGTGGGTGTTTGTTTCCGTGTGAGTGTTTGGGCCACACGGTACTGTTTCGTTTTTGAAAAATTCACGTTGTCATTTATTGTTTAGTGTTCTGAGTTTTAATTAAACATCATCATGAATACTTACCACGCTGCACTTTGGTCCGATCCTTCTTCCACCTCTGAATGCCGTTACAGACATAATGATTTGTCAATCAAGATCTCCCTGGACAGGTCATATATGACATGTGAAACTAAATCAATAAAATTGTGATGGAGTTATATCATCTAGATATTTTTTTTATTTTTTATTTTTTTATTTAGCCATTTAAGGTGAAATGTTTAAATATATATACTACCTCTATTTTCTTATAATCTAATAAGTATTTTGACATTAATCAGCCTTACATTTCCGATGCTCCTAATAGGTTGATATTTAATTGGCTGTCTGGTATCTTCATCACTTGAAACGGTAACAACGAGATCAAATGATCACATGACCCGATAACAACAAGAGATCAAATGATCACATGACCCGATAACAACAAGAGATCAACTGATCACATGACCCGATAACAACAAGAGATCAACTGATCACATGACCCGATAACAACAAGAGATCAACTGATCACATGACCCGGTAACAACAAGAGATCAAATGATCACATGACCCGATAACAACAAGAGATCAAATGATCACATGATACAATCGAGGCAATGATTCTTCCTGTGGGTTACTGATGGACTGTAGGTTATCGTTGATAGACGTTTCAGTGGAAGTCATCCCTCACTTCTGATGAAGCTGAAGCTGATGAAAGCACACCTTTTACCATTACCGTCTCTCTCTCTCGCTCTCTCTCTCTCTCTGTCTCTCTCTCTCTCTCTCTCACTCTCTCTCTCTCTCTCTCTCTCTCTCTCTCTCTCTCTCTCTCTCTCTCTCTCTCTCTCTCTCTCTCTCTCTCTCTCTCTCTCTCTCTCTCTCTCGCTCTCTCTCTCTCTCTCTCTCTCACTGTCTCTCTCTTTCTCACTCTCTCTCTCTCTTTCTCTCTCTCACTGTCTCTCTCTCTCTCTCTCTCTCTCTCTCTCTCTCTCTCTCTCTCTCTCTCTCTCTCTCTCTCGCACTCTGTCTCGCTCACTCTCTCTCTCTCTCTCTCTCTCTCTCTCTCTCTCTCTCTCTCTCTCTCTTGCTCTTTCTCTCTGTCTCTGTCTCCTTCTGTATGAGCCCCTGAGTCATTTATTGTATATCTTTGTTTTTACCTCATACATGACATGTGATGTCAAACAGTGTGATAAATGATAAAAGGCAGCAGTCATAGTTTCATCATTTTTTCCTACAGTACCGTTGACCTTACTCAACATCGATTCTGTAAAGAAATACAGTACACGGTTTTCCATTTTACACCCGAGGTTGAGCCTTGTCAAGGTGCTACGACCACGATATACACGCCACACAGCCATCGAGACAATGTTGGAAGCAGAAAGCAGATATTACCTGCGTTGTAGAAACACCCAACTAGGGTAGAATATATTCCCTGCGTTGTAGAAACACCCAACTAGGGTAGAATATATTCCCTGCGTTGTAGAAACACCCAACTAGGGTAGAATATATTCCCTGCGTTGTAGAAACACCCAACTAGGGTCGAATATATTCCCTGCGTTGTAGAAACACCCAACTAGGGTAGAATATATTCCCTGCGTTGTAGAAACACCCAACTAGGGTTGAATATATTCCCTGCGTTGTAGAAACACCCAACTAGGGTAGAATATATTCCCTGCGTTGTAGAAACACCCAACTAGGGTAGAATATATTCCCTGCGTTGTAGAAACACTCAACTAGGGTAGAATATATTCCCTGTGTTGTAGAAACACCCAACTAGGGTCGAATATATTCCCTGCGTTGTAGAAACACCCAACTAGGGTAGAATATATTCCCTGCGTTGTAGAAACACCCAACTAGGGTTGAATATATTCCCTGCGTTGTAGAAACACCCAACTAGGGTAGAATATATTCCCTGCGTTGTAGAAACACCCAACTAGGGTAGAATATATTCCCTGTGTTGTAGAAACACTCAACTAGGGTTGAATATATTCCCGGTATTTTACAAATGTTCCCTTTTCTCCCGGTAACCCGTTACTCTATAAATCCCGCTCGGTAACCCGTTATTCTATAAATCTCCCGGTAACCCATTACTCTATAAATCAATCATAAATCACCGGATTTAATAAGTGCTTTGATCGACAATTCAAGGCTGATGGTCCTGGGCCTGAGCCCTACACTAAAGACATTTTATGAGCACAAGCCCCCCAAAAAAGCCCAAATGACTGTGCCGTTATCCAATACAGTAATACAATAATATATATAAAGTGCATTTGGAAAGTATTCAGACCCCTTGACTTTTTCCCACATTTTGTTATGTTAAATCCTTATTCTAAAAAATTGTTCAATTTTTTTTTCTAATAACAATTTGCGATAATAACGAAGCAAAAACATGTGATTTTAGAAATGTTTGCAAATTAATACAAAAAAAAGTTAAAGTGAAATACCTGATGTATGTAAGTATTTAAAAACATAAATACCTTATTACTTAATAATATATTATTTGCATAAGTATTCAGAACCTTTGCTATGAGACTTGAAATTCAGCTCAGGTGCATCCTGTTTCCATTGATCATCCTTGAGATGTTTCTACAACTCGATTGGAGTCTACCTGTGGTAAATTCAATCGATTGGACATGTTTTGGAAAGGCACACACCTGTCTGTATAAGGTCCCACAGTTGACAGTGTATGTCAGAGCAAAAGCCAAGCCATGAGGTCAAATAAATTGTCCATAGAGGTTCGAGACAGGATCGTGTCGAGGCTCAGTTATGGAGAAGGGTACCAAAACAATTTGGCAGCATTGAAGGTCCCCAAGAACACAGCAGCCTCCATCATTCTTAAATGGAAGAAGTTTGGAACCACCAAGACTCTTCCTAGAGCTGGCTGCCCAGCCAAACTGAGCAATCGGGGGAGAAGGGCCTTGGTCAGGGAGGTGACCAAGAACCCGATGGTCACTCTGACAGAGTGAGAACCTTCCAGAAGGGCAACCATCTCTGCATCACTCCACCAATCAGGCCTTTATGGTAGAGTGGTCAGACAGAAGCCACTGCTTGGAGTTTGCCAAAAGGCACATAAAGACTCTCAGATCGTGAGACCATGTCACCTAAGAGCGTCTGCTAAATGACTTAAATGTAATGTAATGTGACGCATGGTAGTGGCAACATCATTGCTGTGTTTTTCAGTGGCAGAGTCTGGGAAACTAGTCAGGATTGGGGGAAATATGAATGGAGCAGAGCACAGTCCTTGATGAAAACCTGCTCCAGAGCTCTTAGCACCTCAGACTGGGGCGAAGGTTCACCTTCCAACAGGACAACAGCCCTAAGTACACAGTGGCCCAGCCAGAGCCCAGACTTGAACCAGATCAAACACCTCTGGAGAGACCTGAGAATAGCTGTGCAGCGACGCTCCCCATCCAACCTGACAGAGCTTGAGAGGATCGGCAGAGAAGAATGGGAGAAACTTCCCAAATACAGGTGTGCCAAGCTTGTAGCGTCAAACCTAAGACTTAAGGTTGTAATCACTGCCAAAGGGGCTTCAACAAAGTACTGAGTAAAGGGTCTGAATACCTATGTAAATGTAATATTTCAGTATATATATATATCTTTTACAAATTAGAAAAAAAAAATTTTAAAACGTCTTTGCTTTTCTATTATGGGGTATTGTGATGTCATTATGGGGTATTGTGATGTCATTATGGGGTATTGTGATGTTATTATGGGGTATTGTGATGTCATTATGGGGTATTGTGATGTCATTATGGGGTATTGTACGTAGATTGTTGAGGGGAAAAAAACAATTGAATCCATTTTAGGATAAGGCTGTAACGTAACAAAATGTGGGAAAAGTACATTAGTCTGAAAACTTAGTGAAGGCACCGTATATAGTACATTCTACTGCTTAGGCCTTATCACCCGTCTATGAGATGATTGTTTTCTCTGCTGACCTTATTTGAATGATGGATAAGGATCCCTGGGGCTGAGTCATTTGTCTGACATCTAAAGCAGTTCCTTCACACAGAACTCAACAAACCATTTCTGTATGGACCTCGCTTTGTGCACGGGGGCATTGTCATGCTGAAACAGGAAAGGGCCTTTTCCCAAACTGTTCACACAATGTTGGAAGCACAGAATCGTCTAGAATGTCATTGTATGCTGTAGCGTTAAGATTTCCCTTCAGTAGAACTAAAGGGTCTGAACCATGAAAAACAGCCCCAGACCATTATTCCTCCTCCACCAAACTTTACAGTTGGTACTATGTATTTGGACAGGTAGCGTTTTGTGTGGCTTACCACTACACGGCTGAGTCGTTTTTGCTCCTAGATGTTCCGGGGAAATGTAAACCTTATTATCATGAAGCAGAAAACGCTTTGGCCGAGGAGTAGGGTTTACCCGAGCGTTCTGACCTAACAACAGCAGTCAAGCACCCAAAATAACTGGCTAACGTTGGCTAACTGGCAAACGTTGGCTAACTGGCTAACGTTGGCTAACTGGCTAACATTGGCTAACTGGCTAAAGTTGGCTAACTGGCTAACGTTGGCTAACTGGCTAACGTTGGCTAACTGGCTAAAGTTGGCTAACTGGCTAAAGTTGGCTAACTGGCTAACGTTGGCTAACTGGCTAACGTTGGCTAACTGGCTAACTTTGGCTAACTGGCTAAAGTTGGCTAACTGGCTAACGTTGGCTAACTGGCAAATGTTGGCTAACTGGCTAACGTTGGCTAACAGACTGGCATCCACGTTTGTTATTAAGGCACATTGAATGTTCACATGTTCCAGAAGATATTTCTGCCCCCCCCCCTAAAAAAAACACTTTTAGATTTCTAAAGAAAAGTTTACGTTCAAGCGGTGCTCCTGTCAAGTAGTGACACGTGGCATACGCCTAGTTTCCTGAAACTATTCACATTAATAGTGTATATATTCATTTAGATGTTGTAGGATTATATAGATATAGTTTTAAACGGTTATGTTAGTGTACTAGTTAGGATTTTCTAATGTTCAGTAGCTGAACTAGACTTCATCAGAGTTAGAAGCTGAAACAGCCACGTCAGAGTTAGAGGCTGAAACAGCCACGTCAGAGTTAGAGCCTGAAACAGCCATGTCAGAGTTAGAGGCTAGAACAGCCACGTCAGAGTTAGAGCCTGAAACAGCCACGTCAGAGTTAGAGGCTGAAACAGCCACGTCAGAGTTAGAGACTGAAACAGCCACGTCAGAGTTAGAGGCTGAAACAGCCATGTCAGAGTTAGAGGCTGAAACAGCCATGTCAGAGTTAGAGAGTGAAACAGCCACGTCAGAGTTAGAGGCTGAAACAGCCATGTCAGAGTTAGAGGCTGAAACAGCCACGTCAGAGTTAGAGGCTGAAACAGCCACGTCAGAGTTAGAGGCTGAAACAGCCACGTCAGAGTTAGAGGCTGAAACAGCCAAGCCACGTCAGAGTTAGAGGCTAGAACAGCCACTTCAGAGTTAGAGGCTGAAACAGCC
>NC_060185.1:98283344-98290844 GCF_021184085.1 Oncorhynchus gorbuscha | reverse complement strand
CTCTCTCTCTCTCTCTCTCTCTCTCTCTCTCTCTCTCTCTCTCTCTCTCTCTCTCTCTCTCTCTCTCTCTCTCTCTCTCTCTGTCTCTCTCTCTCTGTCTCTCTCACTCTCTCTCTCTCTCTCTCTCTCTCTCTCTCTCTCTCTCTCTCTCTCTCTCTCTCTGTCTCTCTCTCTCTGTCTCTCTCTCTGTCTCTCTCTGTCTCTCTCTGTCTCTCTCTCTCTCTCTCTCTCTCTCTCTCTCTCTCTCTCTCTCTCTCTCTCTCTCTCTCTCTGCCTGGGAGACATGTTGTTCAACAAGATCTTCTTTCTTCTGGAGCCAGGAAGGAACCCACTGGACACAGTGATTAAATCCGAATACATCAGGTGTAGACTTTACCATGAAATGCTTACTGACGAGCCCTTTCCCAACGATGCAGAGTTAAAAAGTAATTCAATTAAATATAAAATAGTAACTCACCAGATAACAATAAGGTGGCTATGATGATTTGGGACCAAGTCAATGTCCAGGGTAACAGGTAAGTAATATGTACTGGGACCAGGTCACTATTATTTCAGTCACAAGTCTCAAGGTCCGTGGCTCAAGTTGTGTCTCAAGTAGAACTAGTCGGAGTCCAGATCGTGTGCCATGCTGTTGTAAACAAAGAGAAATCAATTTTCTTGTTCAGGCAACACTTGGAGAATCATAGGATATTACAGTTCTTCAGGTCCCGTTGATAGGATAGTCTCCAGCCTCGTCCAGTTTATTCTCCAGTGACTGTACGTTATCCAATAGAACAGAGGGTAGAGATTACTTGCCGCCGTAGTTTCAGCATATCAGCCTCTATTTCACCGCCGGGATTAGTGTGTGGTCCGGGGATTAGGGCCTCGTCCGGGGATTAGGGCGTGGTCCAGGGATTTGGGCGTGGTCCGGGGATTAGGGCGTGGTCTGGGGATTAGGGCGTGGTCCAGGGATTAGGGCGTGGTCCAGGGATTAGGGCGTGGTCCGGGGATTAGGGTGTGGTCCGGGGATTAGGGCCTCAGCCGGGGATTAGGGCGTGGTCCGGGGATTAGGGCGTGGTCCGGGGATTAGGGCCTCGTTCGGGCATTAGGGCGCGGTCCGGGGATTAGGGCGCAGTCCGGGGATTAGGGCGCAGTCCGGGGATTAGGGTGCAGTCCGGGCATTAGGGTGCGGTCCGGGCATTAGGGCGCGGTCCGGGGATTAGGGCGTGGTCCGGGGATTAGGGCGTGGTCCGGGGATTAGGGCCTCGTCCGGGGATTAGGGCGTGGTCCGGGGATTAGGGCGTGGTCCGGGGATTAGGGCCTCGTCCGGGGATTAGGGCGTGGTCCGGGGATTAGGGCGTGGTCCGGGGATTAGGGCCTCGTCCGGGGATTAGGGCCTCGTCCAGGGATTAGGGCCTCGTCCGGGGATTAGGGCCTCGTCCGGGGATTAGGGCGTAAACCATTTTGACTGAGGGGAGGAGACAGTAGTTTAACCCAAACTGTCATTTCTTTGTCCTGTATTCACAAAGTGTCTCAGGGTAGAAATGCTGATATGGAATCGGATTGGCCTTTTAGATTATAATAAATGGACAAGAGGGGACCTGATCCTAGATCAACACTCTTACAATGAGACCTGATCCGAGATCAACACTCTTACAATGAGGCCTGATCCTAGATCAACACTCTTACAATGAGACCTGATCCGAGATCAACACTCTTACAATGAGGCCTGATCCGAGATCAACACTCTTACAATGAGACCTGATCCGAGATCAACACTCTTACAATGAGACCTGATCCGAGATCAACACTCTTACAATGAGACCTGATCCGAGATCAACACTCTTACAATGAGGCCTGATCCGAGATCAACACTCTTGATTAATGAGGCCTGATCCTAGATCAACACTCTTACAATGAGGCCTGATCCTAGATCAACACTCTTACAATGAGGCCTCAACACTCTTATCCTGATCCTATCAACACTCTTACAATGAGGCCTGATCCTAGATCAACACTCTTACAATGAGGCCTGATCCTAGATCAACACTCTTACAATGAGGCCTGATCCTAGATAACACTCTTACAATGATGATCCTAGATCAACACTCTTACAATGAGGCCTGATCCTAGATCAACACTCTTACAATGAGGCCTGATCCGAGATCAACACTCTTACAATGAGGCCTGATCCTAGATCAACACTCTTACAATGAGGCCTGATCCTAGATCAACACTCTTACAATGAGGCCTGATCCTAGATCAACACTCTTACAATGAGGCCTGATCCTAGATCAACACTCTTACAATGAGGCCTGATCCTAGATCAACACTCTTACAATGAGGCCTGATCCGAGATCAACACTCTTACAATGAGGCCTGATCCTAGATCAACACTCTTACAATGAGGCCTGATCCTAGATCAACACTCTGAGGCCTGATCCTGATCAACACTCTTACAATGAGGCAATGAGGCCTGATCCTAGATCAACACTCTTACAATGAGGCCTGATCCTAGATCAACACTCTTACAATGAGGCCTGATCCTAGATCAACACTCTTACAATGAGGCCTGATCCTAGATCAACACTCTGAGGCCTACAATGAGGCCTGATCCTAGATCAACACTCTTGATCCTGATGAGGCCTGATCCTAGATCAACACTCTTACAATGAGGCCTGATCCTAGATCAACACTCTTACAATGAGGCCTGATCCGAGATCAACACTCTTACAATGAGGCCTGATCCTAGATCAACACTCTTACAATGAGGCCTGATCCTAGATCAACACTCTTACAATGAGGCCTGATCCTAGATCAACACTCTTACAATGAGGCCTGATCCGAGATCAACACTCTTATGAGGCCTGATCCTAGATCAACACTCTTACAATGAGGCCTGATCCTAGATCAACACTCTTGATCCTAGATCAACACTCTTATGAGGCCTGATCCTAGATCAACACTCTTACAATGAGGCCTGATCCTAGATCAACACTCTTACAATGAGGCCTGATCCTAGATCAACACTCTTACAATGAGGCCTGATCCTAGATCAACACTCTTACAATGAGGCCTGATCCTAGATCAACACTCTTACAATGAGGCCTGATCCTAGATCAACACTCTTACAATGAGGCCTGATCCTAGATCAACACTCTTACAATGAGGCCTGATCCTAGATCAACACTCTTACAATGAGGCCTGATCCTAGATCAACACTCTTACAATGAGGCCTGATCCGAGATCAACACTCTTGAGGCCTGATTAATGAGACCTGATCCTAGATCAACACTCTTACAATGAGGCCTGATCCTAGATCAACACTCTTGAATGAGGCCTGATCCTCAGATCAACACTCTTACAATGAGGCCTGATCCACTCTCTACAATGAGATCAACACTCTTACAATGAGGCCTGATCCTAGATCAACACTCTTACAATGAGGCCTGATCCTAGATCAACACTCTTACAATGAGGCCTGATCCTAGATCAACACTCTTACAATGAGGCCTGATCCTAGATCAACACTCTTACAATGAGGCCTGATCCTAGATCAACACTCTTACAATGATCAATCACACTCTTACAATGAGGCCTGATCCTAGATGATCCTAATCAACACTCTTACAATGAGGCCTGATCCTAGATCAACACTCTTACAATGAGGCCTGATCCTAGATCAACACTCTTACAATGAGGCCTGATCCTAGATCAACACTCTTACAATGAGGCCTGATCCGAGATCAACACTCTTACAATGAGGCCTAATCCTAGATCAACACTCTTACAATGAGGCCTGATCCTAGATCAACACTCTTACAATGAGGCCTGATCCGAGATCAACACTCTTACAATGAGGCCTGATCCTAGATCAACACTCTTACAATGAGGCCTGATCCGAGATCAACACTCTTACAATGAGGCCTGATCCGAGATCAACACTCTTACAATGAGACCTGATCCTAGATCAACACTCTTACAATGAGGCCTGATCCGAGATCAACACTCTTACAATGAGGCCTGATCCTAGATCAACACTCTTACAATGAGGCCTGATCCGAGATCAACACTCTTACAATGAGGCCTGATCCTAGATCAACACTCTTACAATGAGGCCTGATCCTAGATCAACACTCTTACAATGAGGCCTGATCCTAGATCAACACTCTTACAATGAGGCCTGATCCTAGATCAACACTCTTACAATGAGGCCTGATCCTAGATCAACACTCTTACAATGAGGCCTGATCCTAGATCAACACTCTTACAATGAGGCCTGATCCTAGATCAACACTCTTACAATGAGGCCTGATCCTAGATCAACACTCTTACAATGAGGCGTTGTGCATACAGACCAAGATACAACAAAGCAGCATTTTTATATATATTTATTTTTACCAATATCGATCTCAAGCACCTCTGTACCGCAAAATGATTTTCTGTCTCAAACCTTTACGTAGGCAACACAAATACCAAGGTGGCCATTTCATCAATTAGCCTAAGAGGAGGCAGTAGCCCTCAGTGACACAGATATTCATCGACTGCTTAATAAAAACGTTTATTTCCTACATGTATTATGAAAAGACTGAATGAGATCGTGAGCTAATGGGGTGTTGTTAATGTGGTTCGGGGTACAGCAAGGCACACTGACAGTCTCTTAATAGACTTCTGTAAAATTCATTGGGTACTATAGTCATCAAGCTAGTGTCATTTTAGTTCTACACGGCAGAAGACTAAGCTATCTTGTTTATCCAGTATCCAGTGTCTACGGTGATGTTATTGACGCTGCCTGTGTGACGTCGGGAGATATAGTGGAAAGGATGTCAGGTCTTTAAATCGACCAGCCAGAAAGGTGTACGGAGCTGAAAACAAACCTGCTCCCTATATCCTGTCCCTAATGGTACCCTGCTCCCTATATCCTGTCCCTAATGGTACCCTGCTCCCTATATCCTGTCCCTAATGGTACCCTGCTCCCTATATCCTGTCCCTAATGGTACCCTGCTCCCTATATCCTGTCCCTAATGGTACCCTGCTCCCTATATCCTGTCCCTAATGGTACCCTGCTCCCTATATCCTGTCCCTAATGGTACCCTGCTCCCTATATCCTGTCCCTAATGGTACCCTGCTCCCTATATCCTGTCCCTAATGGTACCCTGTTCCCTATATCCTGTCCCTAATGGTACCCTGCTCCCTATATCCTGTCCCTAATGGTACCCTGCTCCCTATATCCTGTCCCTAATGGTACCCTGCTCCCTATATCCTGTCCCTAATGGTACCCTGCTCCCTATATCCTGTCCCTAATGGTACCCTGCTCCCTATATCCTGTCCATAATGCTACCCTGCTCCCTATATCCTGTCCCTAATGGTACCCTGCTCCTTATATCCTGTCCCTAATTGTACCCTGCTCCCTAATGGTAACCTGCTCCCTATATCCTGTCCCTAATGGTACCCTGCTCCCTATATCCTGTCCCTAATGGTACCCTGCTCCTTATATCCTGTCCCTAATGGTACCCTGCTCCCTAATGGTACCCTGCTCCCTATATCCTGTCCCTAATGGTACCCTGCTCCCTAATGGTACCCTGCTCCCTATATCCTGTCCCTAATGGTACCCTGCTCCCTATATCCTGTCCCTAATGGTACCCTGCTCCCTATATAGTGCACTACTTTGAAACAGAGCTTTAAGGGCCACTACCTAGAGAATATGGTGCCATTTGCTACGTGCCCCTAGTGTGAGAGCCGTCAGAGTTAGTCTCAGTCTGTCAGAAAGTAACACAGTTGTCCTATGCTGACAGCAGCTGCTTGTGAAGATAACAATGACAACGTTTTCCCCTCTTTCCCCTCCTATCTTCTTCCCTCTTCTCTTCTTTTCAATTCTCCTCTCTTCCCCTCTCTTCTCTTCTCCTCTCTTCACTATTCTCCTCTCTTCCCCCTCTTCTCTCTTCTCCTCTCTTCACTATTCTCCTCTCTTCCCCCTCTTCTCTTCTCCTCTCTTCACTATTCTCCTCTCTTCCCCCTCTTCTCTCTTCTCCTGTCTTCTTTATTTTCCTGTTTCCTCTCTTGTCCTCTTGTCTTCTCTTCCTCTCTCTTCCCCCTCTTCTCTTCTCCTCCTCTCTTCTCCACGTGTCCTCTCTTCTTCTCTCTCCTCTGTTCTACTGTCTTTCCTCTCATGTCTCTTTCCCAAAACACAAAGCACATTCTGTCAGATTGGCAGCTACCTCTCACATTGTCATGGAAACAAAAGGCTCAGCCTTGTTATTGTGCTGAATTCTTCAGGTAGAAACTAAAACAGACAGATCTGAGGGAGACATGTCTCCCCATCCCCCTCCTCCTCCCTCACCTCATCATCATCCCCCTCCCTCATCCGATCCCTACTTAGACGTGTTTTAATACTACAAAAGGCTACAGAAGACAACACAACTTTAGTCAGAATCAGTATGCAATAAACTCTTGAGTTTTGGAATTCAGATTCGTAAAAGTACTCAGAGTATGTAAGAAATTCAACATTATGATAGGAGTTAGAGGGGGAAAAATCTGTGAAATTGCAGACAGATATTAAACACGTTTAATGGATCCACGAAAGAGAGTGAAAAGCAACCTTGGTTACCTTCGGCAGCAATATAACATTCATGAGTAGGATTTAACCGGGTCTCCCTCGAAGCCTTGAGAAGACAGACTGCACTCATTTAGCATAGATCTCTCTCTCTCTCTCTCCTTTCTCCTCTCTCTTTCATCTCTTTCTTCTTGCCATCCTCCTCTCATTCCTTGTATACATCCACTGGTCTTTTCTATCCAACTTGATCCAACTTGTCCAAAACAGAAAGTTATTTGGTGATGCTGTATTTGTATATATATAAAAAATAAAAATAAAATAAAAAGACTATTAGGTGTGAATCAGAAAGACAGAAAATGTCAGCTGAGTAGTGTTGATGTTTGTCATCGGGAAATATGTTATGTTCATACCAACATACAAACTGTATAGACATGGAGGAACGGGCTTATATCAGGAAGTAGGAAGTACATCTATAAATCAGACCTATAGACATGGAGGAACGGGCTTATATCAGGAAGTAGGAAGTACATCTATAAATCAGACCTATAGACATGGAGGAACGGGCTTATATCAGGAAGTAGGAAGTACATCTATAAATCAGACCTATAGACATGGAGGAACGGGCTTATATCAGGAAGTAGGAAGTACATCTATAAATCAGACCTATAGACATGGAGGAACGGGCTTATATCAGGAAGTAGGAAGTACATCTATAAATCAGACCTATAGACATGGAGGAACGGGCTTATATCAGGAAGTAGGAAGTACATCTATAAATCAGACCTATAGACATGGAGGAACGGGCTTATATCAGGAAGTAGGAAGTACATCTATAAATCAGACCTATAGACATGGAGGAACGGGCTTATATCAGGAAGTAGGAAGTACATCTATAAATCAGACCTATAGACATGGAGGAACGGGCTTATATCAGGAAGTAGGAAGTACATCTATAAATCAGACCTATA
>NC_060185.1:98258344-98278344 GCF_021184085.1 Oncorhynchus gorbuscha | reverse complement strand
AACCTGACTCAGTTACACCAGCTCTGTCAGGAGTAATGGGCCAAAATTCACCCAACTTATTGTGGGAAGCTTGTGGAAGGCTACCTGAAATGTTTGACCCAAGTTAAACAATTTAAAGGCAATGCTACCAAATACTAATTGAGTGTATGTAAACTTCTGACCCACTGGGAATGTGATGAAATAAATAAAAGCTTAAATATATCATTCTGACATTTCACATTCTTAAAATAAAGTGGTGATCCTAACTGACCTAAAACAGGGAATTTTACTTGGATTAAATGTCAGGAATTGTGAAAAACAGAGTTTAAATGTATTTGGCTAAGGTGTATGTAAACTTCCGACTTCAAATGTAATTCCTTGGTCTGTATAATTGTCCTCAATAGGTAGGAAACACTACCTCATAAATCAGAGCACCTCCTATGGCGCCAGGATCTCTCAGGTCATTGGACAGCTCGCCTTCTGTACACAAACATTTACCCAGGTCTCCCGGCCAGCGAACACCTGTCTAACCTGTCTCAACCCTGTCACAGGCAGAGGATTGGTAGAGAGCGGAAGAAGAGCAGGAGAGGAGAGGTGGCAGGGAAGAGCAGAGAAGATCAGTCTCCTCAGTGTCTCCTCAGTGGGGACGCTGTGCTGAGTTGAGTTGCTGTCCTGTAGCTGCCTGCTGTTGGAACTGGTTCAAGGCCAGAGTCTGAGCTTAAAGCTATTATTAGGCCAAGAAATGTTATAGGAATATACAGTTGTAGTTAGAAGTTCACGTACACTTAGGTTGGAGACATTAAAACTTGTTTTTCAATCACTCCACAAATTTCTTGTTAACAAACTATAGTTTTTAATTTAAGTCAATTGGAGGTGTACCTGTGGATGTATTTCAAGGCCTACCTTCAAACTCAGTGCCTCTTTGCTTGACATCATGGGAAAATAAAAAAAATCAGCCAAGACCTCAGAAAGAAATTTGAAGATCTCCTCAAGTCTGGTTCATCCTTGGGAGCAATTTACAAATGCCTGAAGGTACCGCGTTAGTCTGTACAAACAATAGTACGCAAGTATAAACACCATGGGACCATGCAGCCGTCATACCGCTCAGGAAGGAGACGCGCTCTGTCTCCTAGAGATGAACGTACTTTGGTGCGAAAAGTGCAAATCAATCCCAGAACAACAACAAAAGACCTCGTGAAGATGTTGGAGGAAACAGGTACAAAAGTATCATATCCACAGTAAAACAAGTCCTATATCGTCATAACATGAAAGGCCGCTCAGCAAGGAAGAAGCCACTGCTCCAAATGAAAAAGACAGACTACGGTTTGCAACTGCACATGGGGACAAGATCGTACTTTTTGGAGAAATGTCCTCTGGTCTGATAAAACAAAAATATAACTGTTTGACCATCGTTATGTTTGGAGGAAAAAGGGAGAGGCTTGCAAGCCGAAGAACACCATCCCAAAGGTGAAGCATGGGAGTGGCAGCATCATGTTGTGGGGGTGCTTTGCTGCAGGAGGGACTTATTTTATTTATTTTTTTACCTTTATTTAACTAGGCAAGTCAGTTAAGAACAAATTCTTATTTTCAATGATGGCCTAGGAACAGTGGGTTAACTGCCTGTTCAGAACAACAGATTTGTACCCTGTCAGCTTGGGGGTTTGAACTTGCAACCTTCTGGTTACTAGTCCAATGCTCTATCCACTAGGCTACCCTGCCGCCATTTTGTGCTGCACTTCACAAAATAGATGGCATCGTGAGGGATAACATTTATGTGAATATAATGAAGCAACATCTCAAGACATCAATCAGGAAGTTAAAGCTTGGTCGCAAATTGGTCTTCCAAATGGACATGACCCCAAGCATACTTCCAAAGTTGTGGCAAAATGTCTTAAAGACAACAAAGTCAAGGAATTGGAATGGCCATCACAAAGCCCTGACCTCAAACTTATAGAAACTTTGTGGGCAGAACTGAAAAAGCGTGTTCAAGTGTGTTCAACTGCAACTGTTTGAACTCGTTACCTGTATAAAAGACACCTTTCGAAACACTCAATCAAACAGACTCCAACCTCTCCACAATGGCCAAGACCAGAGAGCTGTGTAAGGACATCAGGGATAAAATTGTAGACCTGCATACGGCTGGGATGGGCTACAGGACAATAGGCAAGCAGCTAGGTGATGAGGCAACAACTGTTGGTGCAATTATTAGAAAATGGAAGAAGTTCAAGATGACGGTCAATCACCCTCGGTCTGGGGCTCCATGCAAGATCTCACCTCGTGGGGCATCAATGATCATGAGGAAGGTGAGGGATCAGCCCAGAACTACACGGCAGGACCTGGTCAATGACCTGAAGAGAGCTGGGACCACAGTCTCAAAGAAAACCATTAGTAACACACTACGCCGTCATGGATTAAAATCCTGCAGCGCACGCAAGGTCCCCCTGCTCAAGCCAGCGAATGTCCAGGCCCGTCTGAAGTTTGCCAATGACCATCTGGATGATCTAGAGGAGGAATGGGAGAAGGTCATGAGGTCTGATTAGACAAAAATAGAGCTTTTTGGTCTAAACTCCACTCGCCGTGTTTGGAGGAAGAAAAAGGATGAGTACAACCCCAAGAACACCATCCCAACCATGAACCATGGAGGTGGAAACATCATTCTTTGGGGATGCTTTTCTGCAAAGGGGACAGGATGACTGCACCATATTGAGGGGAGGATGGATGGGGCCATGTATCGCTAGATCTTGGCCAACAACCTCCTTCCCTCAGTAGGAGCATTGAAGATGGGTTGTGGCTGGGTCTTCCAGCATGACAACGACCCGAAACACACAGCCAGGGCAACTAAAGGGTGGCTCCGTAAGAAGCATCTCAAGGTCCTGGAGTGGCCTAGCCAGTCTCCAGTCCTGAACCCAATAGAAAATCTTTGGAGGGAGCTGAAAGTCCATATTGCCCAGCGACAGCCCCGAAACCTGAAGGATCTGGAGAAGGTCTGCATGGAGGAGTGGGCCAAAATCCCTGCTGCAGTGTGTGCAAACCTGGTCAAGAACTACAGGAAACGTATGATCTCTGTAATTGCAAACAAAGATTTCTGTACCAAATATTAAGTTCTGCTTTTCTGATGTATCCAATAAAATGCAAATGAATTACTTAAAAATCATACAATGTGATTTTCTGGATGTTTGTATTAGATTATTTCTCTCACAGTTGAAGTGTACCTATGATAAAAATGACAGACCTCTACATGCTTTGTAAGTAGGAAAACCTGCAAAATCGTCAGTGTATCAAAAACTTGTTCTCCCCATTGTATATATGTATATTTTTAATTAACCTTTATTCAACGAGGAAAGTCAGGAACAAATTCTTATTTACAATGACGGCGTACCCAGGCCAAACCCGGACTCCCAATCACAGCCAGATGTGATACAGTATGCTCTCCCTGCTCTCCCTGTTCTCCTTGCTCTCCCTGTTCTCCCTGTTCTCCCTGGCTCTCCCTGTTCTACCTGTTCTCCCTGCTCTCCCTGTTCTACCTGTTCTCCCTGCTCTCCCTGTTCTACCTGTTCTCCCTGCTCTCCCTGTTCTCCCTGCTCTCCCTGTTCTCCCTGTTCTCCTTGCTCTCCCTGTTCTCCCTGTTCTCCCTGGCTCTCCCTGTTCTACCTGTTCTCCCTGCTCTCCCTGTTCTCCTTGCTCTCCCTGTTCTCCCTGCTCTCCCTGTTCTCCCTGTTCTCCCTGCTCTCCCTGTTCTCCCTGCTCTCCCTGCTCTCCCTGTTCTCCTTGCTCTCCTTGTTCTCCCTGCTCTCCCTGGCTCTCCCTGCTCTCCCTGTTCTCCTTGCTCTCCCTGTTCTCCCTGTTCTCCCTGGCTCTCCCTGTTCTACCTGTTCTCCCTGCTCTCCCTGTTCTCCTTGCTCTCCCTGTTCTCCCTGCTCTCCCTGTTCTCCCTGCTCTCCCTGTTCTCCCTGCTCTCCCTGTTCTACCTGTTCTCCCTGCTCTCCCTGTTCTCCCTGCTCTCCCTGCTCTCCCTGCTCTCCCTGCTCTCCCTGCTCTCCGTGCTCTCCCTGACTCTCCCTGTTCTCCCTGCTCTCCCTGCTCTCCCTGTTCTCCCTGGCTCTCCCTGTTCTCCTTGCTCTCCCTGTTCTCCCTGCTCTCCCTGGCTCTCCCTGTTCTCCCTGCTCTCCCTGCTCTCCCTGCTCTCCCTGTTCTCCTTGCTCTCCCTGGCTCTCCCTGTTCTCCTTGCTCTCCCTGTTCTCCTTGCTCTCCCTGTTCTCCCTGCTCTCCCTGTTCTCCTTGCTCTCCCTGGCTCTCCCTGACTCTAACTGTCTCTCCCTGGCTCTCCCTGCTCTCCCTGTTCTCCTTGCTCTCCCTGGCTCTCCCTGACTCTAACTGGCTCTCCCTGGCTCTCCCTGCTCTCCCTGTTCTCCTTGCTCTCCCTGTTCTCCCTGCTCTCCCTGTTCTCCTTGCTCTCCCTGGCTCTCCCTGACTCTAACTGTCTCTCCCTGGCTCTCCCTGCTCTCCCTGTTCTCCTTGCTCTCCCTGTTCTCCCTGCTCTCCCTGTTCTCCTTGCTCTCCCTGGCTCTCCCTGCTCTCCCTGTTCTCCTTGCTCTCCCTGTTCTCCCTGCTCTCCCTGTTCTCCTTACTCTCCCTGGCTCTCCCTGACTCTAACTGGCTCTCCCTGTTCTCCTTGCTCTCCCTGGCTCCTGGAATTATCCCTCGCATCACTGCTGTTAGTTACTGTAGCTCATATGTCTGCCACAATGGATTCAGGTACCGCTGTTAGTTACTGTAGCTCCTATGTCTGCTAATATGGATTCAGGTACCGCTGTTAGTTACTGTAGCTCCTATGTCTGCTAATATGGATTCAGGTACTGCTGTTAGTTACTGTAGCTCCTCTGTCTGCCAATATGGATTCAGGTACTGCTGTTAGTTACTGTAGCTCCTATGTCTGCTAATATGGATTCAGGTACTTCTGTTAGTTACTGTAGCTCCTATGTCTGCTAATATGGATTCAGGTACTGCTGTTAGTTACTGTAGCTCCTCTGTCTGCTAATATGGATTCAGGTTCTTCTTTGTGGTTATTGTTAGTGTACATGCCGTATACCTCTGGTTTCCTTGACGCTGGAAGTGGCCCTTACACCCATCAATGCTATTATTTAGCTGCTAGGGACACGTGCTGGATTAGGGTTGTTGTCAATGTATGTTCTTGACTATATGTGACAAGTCACTTCTTCACAGGAGATTCATTGAACAAATTATTATTATTTTCAATCACACTGCGTTTTATGGCAGGAAATCCTTCTGGAGCATGTGAGCTTTCATATGGCTTTATTACAAATGCGTAAATATGAACACGTGTGTTAAATTATGCCATTTGACATCTAGTGGAAGCCATAGGAAGTACAACATGACCAATATCCCACTGTATCTTCAATAGGGAATGAGTTGAAAAACGACCAACCTCAGATTTCTCACTTCCTGGTTGGATTTTTTCTCAGGTTTTCGCCTGCCATATGAGTTCTGTTACACTCACAGACATCCTTCAAACAGTTTTAGAAACTTTAGAGTGTTTTCTATCCAAATCTACTAATATATGCATATATCAGCAACTGGGCCTGAGCAGCAGGCAGTTTACTCTGGGCACCTTATTCCTCCAAGCTACTCAATACTGCCCCCAGCCATAACAAGTTAATAGTATGTAGTATGCTGTACGTTAGTATGGGTATTTGAACATGTCGTTTTTGTGAATCGTTCCTTAAAGTTCCAAGTGCAGTAGTGACATTAAGTTATGGATGACGGTGCATTGTAGAGATGGCACCATTGTGATCGGAGCGAAACTTCCAGAGACGGACCTAATTGTACAAGACCTCCAACACTTATACAACACTGACTCCTTCACCTCATAGTGTTATCCCTAATATGAACACTCTCTCTGCTGTGCTTTAGCCCATTCCTAGTCTTTAATTAGTCCAAATGGTACTCGGTGAATTAGTGAAAACCCCCAGTAACACAGCAGCAGTGTGTGAAGATAATTGCTCCTGAATCAAATGAACACTTTTTTAATTAACCTGTTAATTAAAACAGTCACGTCTGGATTGAAGGGGTATGTGATGTGTTAAGATAAAAATATAACGTGTAAAAACAAAACTTTATTAATTGAAGACGATAACACGATTTCACATCTATAACCATTTAGCAGATTCTTTATTGGCGTTGAAATTAAACGTTAGAAAATGTTATGGTGTGAGAATCTGAATCAAACTTGTAGATTAGAATACTGGCCTGGTTCATGATGTAATTCACTTTATGTTGATTAGAATACTGGCCTGGTTCATGATGTAATTCACTTTATGTTGATTAGAATACTGGCCTGGTTCATAATGTAATTCACTTTATGTTGATTAGAATACTGGCCTGGTTCATGATGTAATTCACTTTATGTTGATTAGAGTACTGGCCTGGTTCATGATGTAATTCACTTTATGTTGATTAGAATACTGGCCTGGTTCATGATGTAATTCACTTTATGTTGATTAGAATACTGGCCTGGTTCATGATGTAATTCACTTTATGTTGATTAGAATACTGGCCTGGTTCATGATGTAATTCACTTTATGTTGATTAGAATACTGGCCTGGTTCATGATGTAATTCACTTTATGTTGATTAGAATACTGGCCTGGTTCATGATGTAATTCACTTTATGTTGATTAGAATACTGGCCTGGTTCATGATGTAATTCACTTTATGTTGATTAGAATACTGGCCTGGTTCATAATGTAATTCACTTTATGTTGATTAGAATACTGGCCTGGTTCATGATGTAATTCACTTTATGTTGATTAGAATACTGGCCTGGTTCATGATGTAATTCACTTTATGTTGATTAGAATACTGGCCTGGTTCATAATGTAATTCACTTTATGTTGATTAGAATACTGGCCTGGTTCATGATGTAATTCACTTTATGTTGATTAGAATACTGGCCTGGTTCATGATGTAATTCACTTTATGTTGATTAGAATACTGGCCTGGTTCATGATGTAATTCACTTTATGTTGATTAGAATACTGGCCTGGTTCATAATGTAATTCACTTTATGTTGATTAGAATACTGGCCTGGTTCATGATGTAATTCACTTTATGTTGATTAGAATACTGGCCTGGTTCATGATGTAATTCACTTTATGTTGATTAGAATACTGGCCTGGTTCATGATGTAATTCACTTTATGTTGATTAGAATACTGGCCTGGTTCATGATGTAATTCACTTTATGTTGATTAGAATACTGGCCTGGTTCATAATGTAATTCACTTTATGTTGATTAGAATACTGGCCTGGTTCATAATGTAATTCACTTTATGTTGATTAGAATACTGGCCTGGTTCATGATGTAATTCACTTTATGTTGATTAGAATACTGGCCTGGTTCATGATGTAATTCACTTTATGTTGATTAGAATACTGGCCTGGTTCATAATGTAATTCACTTTATGATGATTAGAATACTGGCCTGGTTCATAATGTAATTCACTTTATGTTGATTAGAATACTGGCCTGGTTCATGATGTAATTCACTTTATGTTGATTAGAATACTGGCCTGGTTCATGATGTAATTCACTTTATGTTGATTAGAATACTGGCCTGGTTCATGATGTAATTCACTTTATGTTGACAATGGTGGCACCCTGTTCCCTATATAGTGAACTACATTAAACCAGAGCTCTATGGGCCCCAGTCAACAGTAGTGCATGGGAATAGGTGCAATTGGGACGCAGACTTTAACTGTCCTGTAGAGACTTCTCATCTGTTACCTTCCTAAATAGCATCATCAAACTGCTTCACAGTCCATCTTAACGACGGATCGCAGCAGGACGACGAGGCACACACACACACACACACACACACACACACACACACACACACACACACACACACACACACACACACACACACACACACACACACACACACACACACACACACACACACACAAGACTGCTAAATAGCTAACTAAGTGGATACATGTAATGTCTGTATTGATTATTTGTATTTTTGCACTGTCTCTATGCACTCTACACACTGTCTCTATGCACACTACACACTGTCTCTATGCACTCTACACACTGTCTCTATGCACTCTACACACTGTCTCTATGCACTCTACACACTGTCTCTATGCACTCTACACACTGTCTCTATGCACTCTACACACTGTCTCTATGCACTCTACACACTGTCTCTATGCACTCTACACAGTCTCCATGCACACTCTACACACTGTCTCTATGCACACTCTACCCACTGTCTATGCACACTCTACACACTGTCTCTATGCACTCTACACACTGTCTCTATGCACACTCTACCCACTGTCTATGCACACTCTACACACTGTCTCTATGCACACTCTACACACTGTCTCTATGCACACTCTACACACTGTCTCTATGCACTCTACACACTGTCTCTATGCACACTCTACACACGGTCTCTATGCACAGTCTACACACTGTCTCTATGTACACTCTACACACTGTCTCTATGCACACTCTACACACTGTCTCTATGCACTCTACACACTGTCTCTATGCACTCTACACACTGTCTCTATGCACACTCTACACACTGTCTACATGTACACTCTACACACTCTCTCTATGCACACTCTACCCACTGTCTATGCACACTCTACACACTGTCTCTATGCACACTCTACACACTGTCTCTATGCACACTCTACACACTGTCTCTATGCACACTCTACACACTGTCTCTATGCACACTCTACACACTGTCTCTATGTACACTCTACACACTGTCTCTATGCACACTCTACACACTGTCTCAATGTACACTCTCCACACTGTCTCTATGCACACTCTACACACTGTCTCAATGCACACTCTACACACTGTCTCTATGCACACTCTACACACTGTCTCTATGCACACTCTACACACTGTCTCTATACACACTCTACCCACTGTCTCTATGCACACTCTACACACTCTACACACTGTTTCTATGCACACTCTACACAGTGTCTCTATGCACACTCTACACACTCTCTCTATGTACACTCTACACACCATACACAATTTCTCTATGCACATTCTACACAATCTCTCTATGCACACTCTACACACTGTCTCTATGCACACTCAAACACGGTCTCTATGCACACTCTACACACTCTTTCTATGCACACTCTACATACTGTCTACATGTACACTCTACACACCATACACACTGTCTCTATTCACACTCCACACACTGTCTCTATGCACATTCTACACACTGTCTCTATGCACAGTCTACACACTGTCTCTATTCACACGCTACACAATGTCTCTATGCACCCTCTACACACTCTCTCTATGCACACTCTACACACTGTCTCTATGCACACTCTACCCACTGTCTCTATGCACACTCTACACACCATACACAATGTCTCTATGCACATTCTACACAATCTCTCTATGCACACTCTACACACTGTCTCTATGCACACTCAAACACGGTCTCTATGCACACTCTACATGTTCTTTCTATGCACACTCTACATACTGTCTACATGTACACTCTACACACCATACACACTGTCTCTATTCACACTCCACACACTGTCTCTATGCACATTCTACACACTGTCTCTATGCACAGTCTACACACTGTCTCTATGCACCCTCTACACACTGTCTCTATGCACCCTCTACACAATGTCTCTATGCACCCTCTACACACTCTCTCTATGCACAATCTACACACCATACACACTGTCTCTATTCACACTCCACACACTGTCTCTATGCACATTCTACACACTCTCTCTATGCACAGTCTACACACTGTCTCTATGCACACTCTACACAGTGTCTCTATGCACCCTCTACACACTCTCTCTATGCACACTCTACACACCATACACGCTATCTCTATTCACACGCTACACAATGTCTCTATGCACCCTCTACACACTCTCTCTATGCACACTCTACACACCATACACACTGTCTCTATTCACACACTACACAATGTCTCTATGCACCCTCTACACACTCTCTCTATGCACGCTCTACACACTCTACACAATGTCTCTATGCACACCATACACACTGTCTCTATTCACACACTACACAATGTCTCTATGCACCCTCTACACACTCTCTCTATGCACGCTCTACACACTCTACCCACTGTCTCTATGCACCCTCTACACACTGTCTCTATGCACACTCTACACACTGTCTCTATGCACACTCTACCCACTGTCTCTATGCACTCTCTACACACTGTCTCTATGCACACTCTACACACTGTCTCTATGCACACTCTACCCACTGTCTCTATGCACCCTCTACACACTGTCTCTATGCACACTCTACACACTGTCTCTATGCACCCTCTACACACTGTCTCTATGCACACTCTACACACTGTCTCTATGCACACTCTACCCACTGTCTCTATGCACACTCTACACACTGTCTCTATGCACACTCTACACACTGTCTCTATGCACACTCTACCCACTGTCTCTATGCACCCTCTACACACTGTCTCTATGCACACTCTACACACTGTCTCTATGCACACTCTACCCACTGTCTCTATACACACTCTACACACTGTCTCTATGCACACTCTACCCACTGTCTCTATGCACACTCTACACACTGTCTCTATGCACTCTCTACACACTGTCTCTATGCACCCTCTACACACAGTCTCTATGCACACTCTACCCACTGTCTCTATGCACCCTCTACACACTGTCTCTATGCACACTCTACACACTGTCTCTATGCACCCTCTACACACTGTCTCTATGCACACTCTACACACTGTCTCTATGCACACTCTACCCACTGTCTCTATGCACACTCTACACACTGTCTCTATGCACACTCTACACACTGTCTCTATGCACACTCTACCCACTGTCTCTATGCACCCTCTACACACTGTCTCTATGCACACTCTACACACTGTCTCTATGCACACTCTACCCACTGTCTCTATGCACCCTCTACACACTGTCTCTATGCACACTCTACACACTGTCTCCATTTTATTTGTTTTTTATTTCACTTTTATTTAACCAGGTAGGCCAGTTGAGAACAAGTTCTCATTTACAACTACGACCTGGCCAAGATAAAGCAAAGCAAACAACAACACAGAGTTGGAATAAACAAGCATACAGTAAATAAATAACAGTAAATAACACAATAGAAAAAACAAAATCTATATTCAGTGTGTGCAAATGGTGTGAGGAGGTAAGGCAATAAATAGGCCATAGTAGCAAAGTAATTACAATTTAGAAAATTAACACTGGTGTGATAGATGAGCAGAGGATGGTGTGCAAGTAGAGATACTGGTGTAGAAAATAGCAGAAAGGTAAATAAAAACAATATGGGGATGTAGTAAGTAGATTAGGTGGGCTGTTTACAGGTGGACTATGTACAGCTGCAGCGATCAGTTAGCTGCTCAGGTAGCTGATGTTTAAAGTTAGTGAGGAAAATATAAGTCTCCAGCTTCAGTGATTTTTTGCAGTTCGTTCCAGTCATTGGCAGCAGAGAACTGAAAGGAAAGGCGGCCAAAGGAGGAATTGGCTTTGGGGGTGACCAGTGAGATATACCTGCTGGACGGTCTGCTACGTGTGGGTGCTGCTATGGTGACCAGTGAGCTGAGATAAGGCGGGGCTTTACCTAACAGAGACTTGTAGATGACCTGGGGCCAGTGGGTTTGACGACGTGTATGAAGCGAGGGCCAGCCAACGAGAGTGTACAGGTCGCAGTGGTGGGTTGTATATGGGGCTTTGATGACAAAACGGACGGCACTGTGATAGACTGCAACCAATTTGTTGAGTAGAGTGTCGGAGGCTATTTTGTAAATGACATCGCCGACGTCGAGGATCGGTAGGATGGTCAGTTTTACGAGGGTATGTTTGGCAGCATGAGTGATGTTTAATGTGAGTCTGGAAGGAGAGTTTACAGTCTAACCAGACACCTAGGTATGTGTAGTTGTCCACATATTCTAAGTCAGAACCGCCCAGAGTAGTGATGCTGGACAGGCGGGCAGGTGCGGGCAGCAATTGGTTGAAGAGCATGCATTTAGTTTTACTTGCATTTCGGAGCAGTTGGAGGCCACGGAAGGAGAGTTGTATGACCAGCTCTGAAACCAGATTGCATAGCGGAGAAGGTACAGTGGGATTCAAAATGGTCTGTTTTGCACGCCCAATTTTTCAGTTTTTGATTTGTTAAACAAGTTTGAAATATCCAATAAATGTCGTTCCACTTCATGATTGTGTCCCATTTGTTGTTGATTCTTCACAAAAAAATACAGTTTTATATCTTTATGTTTGAAGCCTGAAATGTGGCAAAAGGTCGCAAAGTTCAAGGGGGACGAATACTTTCGCAAGGCACTGTAGATTAGTTATTTAAGACAACCATGATAAGCAGTTGTCTAGCTGCACTCCCAATAGTTTGGTTTCTGCCACTTCTTCAATTTGTACTCCTCCCATACTTAATTGTATCCCATGCTGTTTTGGCCTTTTCCTAGTGGAACAGACCAACATAACTTTGGTTTTCTTGGTGTTTAAAACAAATTTGTTTTGGCAAACCCACTCCCTAATATTCTCCAAATCTCCTTGTAAAGTTTGCTGTACCTGTTGAACCAAATTTCTTGCTGCATAAATTGTAGTATTATCTGCAAATATAGTAGATTGAGTTTTCTAAGGCATAGGGAAGGTTGTTGGTATATATTAAATAGAGAAGTGGCCCAAGACAGCTGCCCTGCGGTATTCCACAGTTTAACCCATGAGTGGAAGAAAATTAACCATTGATATAGTTGGACTGTTTCCTGTCAGTTAGATATGACTGTACCCAATTCAATGCTACCTCCTTAAAACCATAATGCATTAATTTGGTCAAAATAATTTCATGATCCACTAAATGAAATGCTGCACTGAAATCTAAAAATAGTACACCCACAAACTTCCCGTTATCCATAGCATTGAGCCACTGGTCGGTCATGTCAACCAATGCAGTGGCAGTGGAATGTTTTTTGTGATAAGCATGCTGATTGGCTGTAATCAGATCATTCTTTTCCATGTTCTCCCATATTTGTCTACTCACAATACCCTCTAATATCTTACTGAGTGTAGGGAGTAGACTAATTGGTCGACTATTGGCAGGAGTAATGGGTTCTTTGCAGTCTTTTGGAATAGTACACAATTTCGCATGCTCCTATACATTTGCAAACATCCCAATTCTGAAGTGACCAATTAAATATGTTTATCAGTGGAAGTGCAATCTGTGGAGCAACACTGCGAAGCAAAACATTGTCCATAAGACCATAACCTGTAGATTTACCATGAGGTAATGACTTCAATAGGTTTAACACCTCCACTGACAGACCATAACCTGTAGATTTACCATCAGGTAATGACTTCAATAGGTTTAACACCTCCTCCACTGACAGACCATAACCTGTAGATTTACCATCAGGTAATGACTTCAATAGGTTTAACACCTCCTCTACTGACAGACCATAACCTGTAGATTTACCATCAGGTAATGACTTCAATAGGTTTAACACCTCCTCCACTGACAGACCATAACCTGTAGATTTACCATCAGGTAATGACTTCAATAGGTTTAACACCTCCTCTACTGACAGACCATAACCTGTAGATTTACCATCAGGTAATGACTTCAATAGGTTTAACACCTCCTCTACTGACAGACCATAACCTGTAGATTTACCATCAGGTAATGACTTCAATAGGTTTAACACCTCCTCCACTGACAGACCATAACCTGTAGATTTACCATCAGGTAATGACTTCAATAGGTTTAACACCTCCTCTACTGACAGACCATAACCTGTAGATTTACCATCAGGTAATGACTTCAATAGGTTTAACACCTCCTCTACTGACAGACCATAACCTGTAGATTTACCATCAGGTAATGACTTCAATAGGTTTAACACCTCCTCTACTGACAGACCATAACCTGTAGATTTACCATCAGGTAATGACTTCAATAGGTTTAACACCTCCTCTACTGACAGACCATAACCTGTAGATTTACCATCAGGTAATGACTTCAATAGGTTTAACACCTCCTCTACTGACAGACCATAACCTGTAGATTTACCATCAGGTAATGACTTCAATAGGTTTAACACCTCCTCTACTGACAGACCATAACCTGTAGATTTACCATCAGGTAATGACTTCAATAGGTTTAACACCTCCACTGACAGACCATAACCTGTAGATTTACCATCAGGTAATGACTTCAATAGGTTTAACACCTCCACTGACAGACCATAACCTGTAGATTTACCATCAGGTAATGACTTCAATAGGTTTAACACCTCCACTGACAGACCATAACCTGTAGATTTACCATCAGGTAATGACTTCAATAGGTTTAACACCTCCTCCACTGACAGACCATAACCTGTAGATTTACCATCAGGTAATGACTTCAATAGGTTTAACACCTCCTCTACTGACAGACCATAACCTGTAGATTTACCATCAGGTAATGACTTCAATAGGTTTAACACCTCCTCTACTGACAGACCATAACCTGTAGATTTACCATCAGGTAATGACTTCAATAGGTTTAACACCTCCTCTACTGACAGACCATAACCTGTAGATTTACCATCAGGTAATGACTTCAATAGGTTTAACACCTCCTCTACTGACAGACCATAACCTGTAGATTTACCATCAGGTAATGACTTCAATAGGTTTAACACCTCCTCTACTGACAGACCATAACCTGTAGATTTACCATCAGGTAATGACTTCAATAGGTTTAACACCTCCACTGACAGACCATAACCTGTAGATTTACCATCAGGTAATGACTTCAATAGGTTTAACACCTCCACTGACAGACCATAACCTGTAGATTTACCATCAGGTAATGACTTCAATAGGTTTAACACCTCCACTGACAGACCATAACCTGTAGATTTACCATCAGGTAATGACTTCAATAGGTTTAACACCTCCTCCACTGACAGACCATAACCTGTAGATTTACCATCAGGTAATGACTTCAATAGGTTTAACACCTCCTCTACTGACAGACCATAACCTGTAGATTTACCATCAGGTAATGACTTCAATAGGTTTAACACCTCCTCCACTGACAGACCATAACCTGTAGATTTACCATCAGGTAATAACTTCAATAGGTTTAACACCTCCACTGACAGACCATAACCTGTAGATTTACCATCAGGTAATGACTTCAATAGGTTTAACACCTCCACTGACAGACCATAACCTGTAGATTTACCATCAGGTAATGACTTCAATAGGTTTAACACCTCCACTGACAGACCATAACCTGTAGATTTACCATCAGGTAATGACTTCAATAGGTTTAACACCTCCACTGACAGACCATAACCTGTAGATTTACCATCAGGTGATGACTTCAATAGGTTTAACACCTCCACTGACAGACCATAACCTGTAGATTTACCATCAGGTAATGACTTCAATAGGTTTAACGCCTCCACTGACAGACCATAACCTGTAGATTTACCATCAGGTAATGACTTCAATAGGTTTAACACCTCCACTGACAGACCATAACCTGTAGATTTACCATCAGGTAATGACTTCAATAGGTTTAACGCCTCCACTGACAGACCATAACCTGTAGATTTACCATCAGGTAATGACTTCAATAGGTTTAACACCTCCACTGACAGACCATAACCTGTAGATTTACCATCAGGTAATAACTTCAATAGGTTTAACACCTCCTCTACTGACAGACCATAACCTGTAGATTTACCATCAGGTAATGACTTCAATAGGTTTAACACCTCCACTGACAGACCATAACCTGTAGATTTACCATCAGGTGATGACTTCAATAGGTTTAACACCTCCACTGACAGACCATAACCTGTAGATTTACCATCAGGTAATGACTTCAATAGGTTTAACACCTCCTCCACTGACAGACCATAACCTGTAGATTTACCATCAGGTAATGACTTCAATAGGTTTAACACCTCCTCTACTGACAGACCATAACCTGTAGATTTACCATCAGGTAATGACTTCAATAGGTTTAACACCTCCTCTACTGACAGACCATAACCTGTAGATTTACCATCAGGTAATGACTTCAATAGGTTTAACACCTCCTCTACTGACAGACCATAACCTGTAGATTTACCATGAGGTAATGACTTCAATAGGTTTAACACCTCCTCTACTGACAGACCATAACCTGTAGATTTACCATGAGGTAATGACTTCAATAGGTTTAACACCTCCACTGACAGACCATAACCTGTAGATTTACCATCAGGTAATGACTTCAATAGGTTTAACACCTCCACTGACACTGTTTGCAGACTAAAATAGCAGATAACAATAAATATAATATATGCCATTTAGCAGACGCTTTTATCCAAAGCGACTTACAGTCATGTGTGCATACATTCTACGTATGGCAGATCTTGTTGCTCATAATATGATCATCAATCGATTGGACATTAGCTTGTTTGGAAGAATGTATGTCTACATTGTTGCTCAGTAAATTCATTTTCTTTGTAAAAAAAAAAATCTGCAAAATGATTGGCAATATCAACTGGTTTTGTGATTATTCTCCTGTCAACCTCCACACTAGATGGGGCATGATGAGATAGATGTACCAAGTAAGCCCTTAACTGTGTCCCATACCTTTTTACAATCATTTTTACAATCAATAAAAGCATTTTTGTAAAATAACTTTTTTTTCCTTCGATTCAATTTAACTGCATAATTACGTAATGTTCTATAATTCTGTTCATCAATTTCTAATTTTGACTTGGCTGCTAAGACTTTTGCCATATTTCTTTGATAAAAAGCTTCACCCAGTTCATCATCAATCCATGGAGATGGACGAGCACCAACTGTACTCTTTCTTATAGGGGCATGATGGTCCATTACCTCAGTGAGCAAATCAATAAAACATTCTGTAGCGTGATTTAAATCCTCCTCTAGATAAATCAGCTCCCAGGGTACACCAGCATTTAGAAATAGCTCATGATTAAAATGTTTTAAAATGTTTCTTAACCACAAAACCTTGGTGTTCGTGGTTATGGTCACAATATTATGGTCTGTCCAGCCCACTGGCATTGATCTGGCTTTTAAGCATTGCAATGGTATATTACAGAACATCAGATCAATGCATGTGTCTGAACGATGACCCAACTTAATTGAAGATCCAGTAGTATCATTAACCATTTGTTTCAAACCACAGTTCTCAGCATATCTCATCAATTTTGTTCTATTCTAATTATTGTGATCCTTCCAATTTATATTAAAATCACCCAAGATGAATACATCTCTGTTGCTATCTGTGGCCTGGTCAAAGCCAGTACATAAGTCATCAAGATAGGACACCTTAGAGCTAGGAGGTCTATACACACATCCTACCAATATGGGTGCCTGGTGAGGCAGATGTACCTGAGCCCATAGTGCCTCTACTTGACCTACATTAAGGTCATCCCTTCTCTTAAAAGGTATATGATTCTGAATATACAGTGCTACACCCCCACCATTCCTATTCCTGTCCCTTTTAAGTAGACTATATCTATGATTCCTGTCTCTTCTCAGTAAACTATATCCATGAATGTTAATTTGCCCATCATTTACAGATGCATCTAAATGTGTTTCGGTCAAAGCCAAAAATATGAATTGACCAAGTTAAAAACCTCATGTATTTTGTTAGGGAAACTACATAAATTAACCTGAGCTATATGCAGCCCTTTCCTTATCAAGAGATGAAGATACACTACACTACAACACACAAACTCAAATTTGAACATTAAATTAAAATAGCCAGAGTTACTCTAGAGTCCTGATACAGTTGGATTAAAATAGCCAGGGAGTTACTCTAGAGTCCCGATACAGTTGGATTAAAATAGCCAGGGAGTTACTCTAGAGTCCTGATACAGTTGGATTAAAATAGCCAGGGAGTTACTCTAGAGTCCAGATACAGTTGGATTAAAATAGCCAGGGAGTTACTCTAGAGTCCCGATACAGTTGGATTAAAATAGCCAGGGAGTTACTCTAGAGTCCTGATACAGTTGGATTAAAATAGCCAGGGAGTTACTCTAGAGTCCCGATACAGTTGGATTAAAATAGCCAGGGAGTTACTCTAGAGTCCCGATACAGTTGGATTAAAATAGCCAGGGAGTTACTCTAGAGTCCCAATACAGTTGGATTAAAATAGCCAGGAGTTACTCTAGAGTCCCGATACAGTTGGATTAAAATAGCCAGGGAGTTACTCTTGGATTAAAATAGCCAGGAGTTACTCTAGAGTCCCGATACAGTTGGATTAAAATAGCCAGGAGTTACTCTAGTCCCGATACAGTTGGATTAAAATAGCCAGGGAGTTACTCTAGAGTCCCGATACAGTTGGATTAAAATAGCCAGGGAGTTACTCTAGAGTCCCGATACAGTTGGATTAAAATAGCCAGGGAGTTACTCTAGAGTCCCGATACAGTTGGATTAAAATAGCCAGGGAGTTACTCTAGAGTCCCGATACAGTTGGATTAAAATAGCCAGGGAGTTACTCTAGAGTCCCGATACAGTTGGATTAAAATAGCCAGGGAGTTACTCTAGAGTCCTGATACAGTTGGATTAAAATAGCCAGGGAGTTACTCTAGAGTCCTGATACAGTTGGATTAAAATAGCCAGGGAGTTACTCTAAAGTCCTGATACAGTTGGATTAAAATAGCCAGAGTTACTCTAGAGTCCAGATACAGTTGCCCGTTGATATAAAGTTTATCATGATGGGATATAGTTTTTTTGTCCTTTCATTGATCTCGGTGGGGAAGTGATTATTAATTCCAAATATCGGTGTTTCTGAGTTCTCTCCCCATGTTCTTCGTCATTTCCTTTTGGTTAAATTGATCAAAACATGCAATAATAGCCCGTGGCCTATTCCCCAGAGGCCTTACCCATTCTATGGACTCTGGAGAAAGTGGCATTACGCACAACATCCGTGGGCAGTTTTAGTTGAGTTGACATAAAGTCTCGGACTCACAGCCTCTGCTGTTGTCATTCTCTGGGTATCCCTGAGAATATTAGATTGTTCCCCATTGATCGACATTGTACATAGAGCAAGGTTTCTTTAAGTTGTTTGTTCTCCCTTTGCGCCACCTCCACCTTGCCGTGAATAGATTCTACAGAGCCGTCTTTCCTCAGATCATCCATCTGACATTGGCGGAATTCTAGACACATAATGCATTAATGTCCTCGAAATATATCCAAACACACAAACACATAAACACACACAAAATAAAAATACAAAACAAAAAAGAGGCGAAGGTCGAGAGCCGACATTTGCGAGTAGTATACTCGGGAGCGGTGGGCGATGTGACCAGAAGACCACTCCGTCTGCCCCTTCTGCGGCAAAGTTGTTTTGGGTCGCCGGCTGGGATCCGATCCATTGTCCTGGGTGGTGGACCAAACAGAGGATCTGCTTTGGGAAAGCCGTATTCCAGGTCGTAATGTTGCTCTTAAATCCAATAGTTCCTCCCGGTATTAAGACTTAAGATTGAACAGTGTAAGAAAGAATTACATTTAAAAAAACTAAATACTGCATATTTTCCTAAGAACGCGAAGCGAGGCGCCATCTCTGTCAGCGCCATGTTGTAGAGGTGCTTCTGGACAGAGATGATCTGGTGCTTCTGTCCCCAACCAAGGAGGGCCTTCAGCAGCACCTAGATCTTCTGCACACATTCTGTCAGACCTGGGCCCTGACAGTGAATCTCAGTATGACAAAAATAATGGTGTTCCAAAAAAGGTCCAGTCACCAGGACCACAAATACAAATTCCATCTAGACACCGTTGCCCTGGAGCACACAGAAAAACTATACTTACCTCGGTCTAAACATCAGCACCACAGGTAACTCCCACAAAGCTGTGAACGAACTGAGAGACAAGGCAAGAAGGGCCTTCTATGCCATCAAAAGGAACATAAAATT